>NC_064637.1:29232510-29336194 GCF_023864275.1 Schistocerca cancellata | reverse complement strand
GGGGGGGGGCGGGAACAAGAAGATGACAACTTGTTATTCTATTGGTATGTACTGTCTCCTTATACTGTTTTAAAGATTGTTCTTTCATGTTCGCAATAGAACGTAGCGTTTTATTTCCAAAGTGTAGTAAATATTTGCTTTCTCACAGCAGGGTGTTCACATTACAAGGCTGCAATTTTTATTTGCCCATCAACTGGGCTTTTGGTGGAAATGACGCACCACCAGCAGCATGATGTCCGCAAGAGTGGCAACGAGGGGGGGGGGGGCCGGGAACAAGAAGATGACAAGTTGTTATTCTATTGGTATGTACTGTCTCTTTATAGTGTTTTAAAGATTGTTCTTTCAAGTACATCTAAGAACGTAGCATTTTATTTCCAAAGTGTAGTAAATCTTTGCTTTCCCGCAGAAGGGTGTTCACATTACAAGGCTGCAATTTTTATTTGCCCATCAACTGGGCTTTTGGTGGAAATGACGCACCACCAGCAGCATGATGTCCGCAAGAGTGGCAACGAGGGGGGGGGGGCCGGGAACAAGAAGATGACAAGTTGTTATTCTATTGGTATGTACTGTCTCTTTATAGTGTTTTAAAGATTGTTCTTTCAAGTACATCTTAGAACGTAGCATTTTATTTCCAAAGTGTAGGAAATCTTTGCTTTCTCGCAGAAAGGTGTTCACATTACAAGGCTGCAATTTTTATTTGCCCATCAACTGGGCTTTTGGTGGAAATGACGCACCACCAGCAGCATAATGTCCGCAAGAGTGGCAACGTGGGGGGGGGAGGGGGGGGCGGGAACAAGAAATGACAAGTTGTTATTCTATTGGTATGTACTGTCTCTTTATAGTGTTTTAAATATTGTTGTTTCAAGTACGCCTTAGAACGTAGCATTTTGTTTCCAAAGTGTAGTAAATCTTTGCTTTCTCAGAGGAGGGTGTTCACATTACAAGGCTGCAATTTTTATTTGCCCGTCAACTGGGCTATATGTGGAAATGACCCACCACTAGCAGCATGATGTCCGCAAGAGTGGCAACGAAGGGGGGGGGGGGGGGCCTGGAAACAGGAAGATGACAAGTTGTTATTCTATTGGTATGTACTGTCCTTTTTATAGTGTTTTTAAGATTGTTCTTTCAAGTTCGCCTTAGAACGTAGCATTTGATTTCCAAAGTGTAGTAAATCTTTGCTTTCTCACAGCAGGGTGTTCACATTACAAGGCTGCAATTTTTATTTTTCAAACAACTGGGCTTGTGATGGAAATGGCACACAACCAGCAGCATGATGTCCACGAGAGTGGCAAATGGGCGGTGGGGAGGGGGGGGGGGGGGGGGGGACAAGAAGAGGACAAATTGTTATTCTATTGGTATGTTGTCTCTTTATAGTATTTTAAAGATTGTTCTTTCAAGTTCATCTTAGAACGTAGCATTTTTTTCCAAAGTGTAGTAAATTTTTGATTTCTCACAGCAGGGTGTTCACATTACAAGGCTGCAATTTTTATTTGCCCATCAACTGGGCTTTTGTTGGAAATGACGCACCACCAGCAGCATGATGTCCGCAAGAGTGGCAACGAGGGGGGGGGGGGGGCGGGAAAAAGAAGATGACAAGTTGTTATTCTATTGGTATGTACTGTCTCTTTATAGTGTTTTAAAGATTGTTCTTTCAAGTTCGCCTTAGAACGTAGCATTCTATTTCCAAAGTGTAGTAAATCTTTGCTTTCTCACAGCAGGGTGTTCACATTACAAGGCTGCAATTTTAATTTGCCCATAAACTGGGCTTTTGGTGGAAATGACGCACCACCAGCAGCATGATGTCCGCAAGAGTGGCAACGAGGAAGTGGGGGCCGGGGTCAGGAAGATGACAAGTTGTGATTCTATTGGTATGTACTGTCTCTTTATAGTGTTTTAAAGATTGTTCTTTCAAGTTCGCCTTAGAACGTAGCATTTTATTTCCAAAGTGTAGTAAATCTTTGCTTTCTCAAAGCAGGGTGTTCACATTACAAGGCTGCAATTTTTATTTGCCCATCAACTGGGCTTTTGGTGGAAATGGCACACCACCAGCAGCATAATGTCCACGAGAGTGAAAGGTGGAGGGGTGGTGGTGGTGAGGGAGGGGGATGGAGGGGGGGAACAAGAAAATGACAAGTTGTTGTTCTATTGGTATGTATTGTCTTTTCATAGTGTTTTAAAGAAAGTTCTTCAAGTTTATCTTAGAACGTAGCATTTTATTTCCAGAGTGTAGTAAATCTTTGCTTTCTCACAGCAGGGTGTTCACATTACAAGGCTGCAATTTTTATTTTCCAAACAACTGGGCTTGTGGTGGAAATGGCACACCACCAGCAGCATGATGTCCATGAGAGTGGCAAATGGGGGGGGGGGGGGGGGCCGGGAACAAGAAGATGACAAGTTGTTATTCTATTCGTATGTACTGTCTCTTTATAGTGTTTTAAAGATTGTTCTTTCAAGTACATCTTAGAACGTAGCATTTTATTTCCAAAGTGTAGGAAATCTTTGCTTTCTCGCAGAAGGGTGTTCACAATATCACAATACAAGGCTGCAGTTTTTATTTGCCCATCAACTGGGCTTTTGGTGGAAATGACGCACCACCAGCAGCATAATGTCCGCAAGAGTGGCAACGAGGGGGGGGGGCCGGGAACAAGAAATGACAAGTTGTTATTCTATTGGTATGTACTGTCTCTTTATAGTGTTTCAAATATTGTTGTTTCAAGTTCGCCTTAGAACTTAGCATTTTGTTTCCAAAGTGTAGTAAATCTTTGCTTTCTCAGAGGAGGGTGTTCACATTACAAGGCTGCAATTTTTATTTGCCCATCAACTAGGCTATATGTGGAAATGACCCACCACTAGCAGCATGATGTCCGCAAGAGTGGCAACGAAGGGGGGGGGGGGGGCTGGGAACAAGAAGATGACAAGTTGTTATTCTATGGGTATGTACTGTCTTTTTATAGTGTTTTAAAGATTGTTCTTTCAAGTTCGCCTTAGAACGTAGCATTTTATTTCCAAAGTGTAGTAAATCTTTGCTTTCTCACAGCAGGGTGTTCACATTACAAGGCTGCAATTTTTATTTGCCCATCAACGTGCTTTTGGTGGAAATGGCACACCACCAGCAGCATAATGTCCACGAGAGTGAAAGGTGGGGGGTTGGTGGAGGTGAGGGATGGGGGTGGAGGGGGGGAACAAGAAAATGACAAGTTGTTGTTCTATTGGTATGTATTGTCTCTTCATAGTGTTTTAAAGAAGGTTCTTCAAGTTTATCTTAGAACGTACCATTTTATTTCCAGAGTGTAGTAAATCTTTGCTTTCTCACAGCAGGGTGTTCACATTACAAGGCTGCAATTTTTATTTTCCAAACAACTGGGCTTGTGGTGGAAATGGCACACAACCAGCAGCATGATGTCCACGAGAGTGGCAAATGGGCGGGGGGGAGGGGGGGGGGGACAAGAAGAGGACAAATTGTTATTCTATTGGTATGTTGTCTCTTTATAGTATTTTAAAGGTTCTTTCAAGTTCATCTTAGAACGTAGCATTTTTTTCCAAAGTGTAGTAATTTTTTGATTTCTCACAGCAGGGTGTTCACATTACAAGGCTGCAATTTTTATTTGCCCAACAACTGGGCTTTTGGTGGAAATGACGCACCACCAGCAGCATGATGTCCGAGAGTGGCAACGTGGGGGTGGGGCCGGGAACAAGAAGATGACAAGTTGTTATTCTATTGGTATGTACTGTCTCTTTCTCGTGTTTTAAAGATTGTTCTTTCAAGTTCGCCTTAGAACGTTGCATTTTATATCCAAAGTGTAGTAAATCTTTGCTTTCTCACAGCAGGGTGATCACATTACAAGGCTGCAATTTTTATTTGCCCATCAACTGGGCTTTTGGTGGAAATGACGCACCACCAGCAGCATGATGTCCGCAAGAGTGGCAACGAGGGGGGGGGGGGGGCGGGAACAAGAAGATGACAAGTTGTTATTCTATTGGTATGTACTGTCTCTTTATAGTGTTTTAAAGATTGTTCTTTCAAGTACATCTTAGAACGTAGCATTTTATTTCCAAAGTGTAGTAAATCTTTGCTTTCTCGCAGAAGGGTGTTCACATTACAAGGCTGCAATTTTTATTTGCCCATCAACTGGGCTTTTGGTGGAAATGACGCACCACCAGCAGCATGATGTCCGCAAGAGTGGTAATGACGGGCGGCGGAGGGTGGGGAGGGGGGGGGGATGAGGGGGGGGGGGCGGGTACAAGAAGATGACAAGTTGTTATTTTATTGGTATGTACTGTCTCTTTATAGTGTTTTAAAGATTGTTCTTTCAAGTTCGCTTTAGAACGTAGCATTTTATTTCCAAGGTGTAGTAAATCTATGCTTTCTCACAGCAGTGTGTTCACATTACAAGGCTGCAATTTTTATTTGCCCATCAACTGGGCTTTTGGTGGAAATGACGCACCACCAGCAGCATAATGTCCGCAAGAGTGGCAACGAGGGGGGGGCCGGGAACAAGAAATGACAAGTTGTTATTCTATTGGTATGACCTGTCTCTTTATAGTGTTTTAAATATTGTTGTTTCAAGTTCGCCTTAGAACGTAGCATTTTATTTCCAAAGTGTAGTAAATCTTTGCTTTCTCACAGCAGGGTGTTCACATTACATGGCTGCAATTTTAATTTGCCCATAAACTGGGCTTTTGGTGGAAATGACGCACCACCAGCAGCATGATGTCCGCAAGAGTGGCAACGAGGAAGTGGGGGCCGGGGTCAGGAAGATGACAAGTTGTGATTCTATTGGTATGTACTGTCTCTTTATAGTGTTTTAAAGATTGTTCTTTCAAGTTCGCCTTAGAACGTAGCATTTTATTTCCAAAGTGTAGTAAATCTTTGCTTTCTCAAAGCAGGGTGTTCACATTACAAGGCTGCAATTTTTATTTGCCCATCAACTGGGCTTTTGGTGGAAATGGCACACCACCAGCAGCATGATGTCCATGAGAGTGGCAAATGGGGGGGGGGGGGGGGGGGGGGGAACAAGAAGAGGACAAATTGTTATTCTATTGGTATGTTGTCTCTTTATAGTATTTTAAAGATTGTTCTTTCAAGTTCATCTTAGAACGTAGCATTTTTTTCCGAAGTGTAGTAAATTTTTGATTTCTCACAGCAGGGTGTTCACATTACAAGGCTGCAATTTTTATTTGCCCATCAACTGGGCTTTTGGTGGAAAAATTTTATTTCCAAAGTGTAGTAAATCTATGCTTTCTCACAGCAGGGTGTTCACATTACAAGGCTGCAATTTTTATCTGCCCATCAACTGGGCTTTTGTTGGAAATGACGCACCACCAGCAGCATGATGTCCGCAAGGGTGGCAACGAGGGGGGGGGGGGGGGCGGGAACAAGAAGATGACAAGTTGTTATTCTATTGGTATGTACTGTCTCTTTGTAGTGTTTTAAAGATTGTGCTTTCAAGTTCGCCTTAGAACGTAGCATTTTATTTCCAAAGTGTAGTAAATCTTTGCTTTCTCACAGCAGGGTGTTCACATTACAAGGTTGCAATTTTTATTTGCCCATCAACTGGTCTTTTGGTGGAAAAATTTTATTTCCAAAGTGTAGTAAATCTATGCTTTCTCACAGCAGGGTGTTCACATTACAAAGCTGCAATTTTTATTTGCCCAACAACTGGGCTTTTGGTGGAAATGACGCACCACCAGCAGCATGATGTCCGAGAGTGGCAACGAGGGGGTGGGGCCGGGAACAAGAAGATGACAAGTTGTTATTCTATTGGTATGTACTGTCTCTTTCTCGTGTTTTAAAGATTGTTCTTTCAAGTTCGCCTTAGAACGTTGCATTTTATATCCAAAGTGTAGTAAATCTTTGCTTTCTCACAGCAGGGTGATCACATTACAAGGCTGCAATTTTTATTTGCCCATCAACTGGGCTTTTGGTGGAAATGACGCACCACCAGCAGCATGATGTCCGCAAGAGTGGCAACGAGGGGGGGGGGGGGGGCGGGAACAAGAAGATGACAAGTTGTTATTCTATTAGTATGTACTGTCTCTTTATAGTGTTTTAAAGATTGTTCTTTCAAGTACATCTTAGAATGTAGCATTTTATTTCCAAAGTGTAGTAAATCTTTGCTTTCTCGCAGAAGGGTGTTCACATTACAAGGCTGCAATTTTTATTTGCCCATCAACTGGGCTTTTGGTGGAAATGACGCACCACCAGCAGCATGATGTCCGCAAGAGTGGTAATGACGGGTGGCGGAGGGGGGGGGGGGGGGGGGATGAGGGGGGGGGGGGGTACAAGAAGATGACAAGTTGTTATTTTATTGGTATGTACTGTCTCTTTATAGTGTTTTAAAGATTGTTCTTTCAAGTTCGCTTATAGAACGTAGCATTTTATTTCCAAAGTGTAGTAAATCTATGCTTTCTCACAGCAGTGTGTTCACATTACAAGGCTGCAATTTTTATTTGCCCATCAACTGGGCTTTTGGTGGAAATGACGCACCACCAGCAGCATAATGTCCGCAAGAGTGGCAACGAGGGGGAGGCCGGGAACAAGAAATGACAAGTTGTTATTCTATCGGTATGTACTGTCTCTTTATAGTGTTTTAAATATTGTTGTTTCAAGTTCGCCTTAGAACGTAGCATTTTATTTCCAAAGTGTAGTAAATCTTTGCTTTCTCACAGCAGGGTGTTCACATTACATGGCTGCAATTTTAATTTGCCCATAAACTGGGCTTTTGGTGGAAATGACGCACCACCAGCAGCATGATGTCCGCAAGAGTGGCAACGAGGAAGTGGGGGCCGGGGTCAGGAAGATGACAAGTTGTGACTCTATTGGTATGTACTGTCTCTTTATAGTGTTTTAAAGATTGTTCTTTCAAGTTCGCCTTAGAACGTAGCATTTTATTTCCAAAGTGTAGTAAATCTTTGCTTTCTCAAAGCAGGGTGTTCACATTACAAGGCTGCAATTTTTATTTGCCATCAACTGGGCTTTTGGTGGAAATGGCACACCACCAGCAGCATGATGTCCATGAGAGTGGCAAATGGGGGAGGGGGGGGGGGGGGGGGAACATGAAGATGACAACCTGTTATTCTATTGGTATGTACTGTCTCTTTATAGTGTTTTAAAGATTGTTCTTTCAAGTTCGCGTTAGAACGTAGCATTTTATTTCCAAAGTGTAGTAAATCTTTGCTTTCTCACAACAGGGTGTTCACATTACAAGGCTGCAATTTTTATTTGCCCATCAACTGGGCTTTTGGTGGAAATGACGCACCACCAGCAGCATGATGTCCGCAAGAGTGGAAACGAGGGGGGGGGGGGGGGCAGGAACAAGAAGATGACAACTTGTTATTCTATTGGTATGTACTGTCTCCTTATTCTGTTTTAAAGATTGTTCTTTCATGTTCGCAATAGAACATAGCGTTTTATTTCCAAAGTGTAGTAAATATTTGCTTTCTCACAGCAGGGTGTTCACATTACAAGGCTGCAATTTTTATTTGCCCATCAACTGGGCTTTTGGTGGAAATGACGCACCACCAGCAGCATGATGTCCGCAAGAGTGGCAACGAGGGGGGGGGGGGCCGGGAACAAGAAGATGACAAGTTGTTATTCTATTGGTATGTACTGTCTCCTTATAGTGTTTTAAAGATTGTTCTTTCAAGTACATCTTAGAACGTAGCATTTTATTTCCAAAGTGTAGTAAATCTTTGCTTTCTCGCAGAAGGGTGTTCACATTACAAGGCTGCAATTTTTATTTGCCCATCAACTGGGCTTTTGGTGGAAATGACGCACCACCAGCAGCATGATGTCCGCAAGAGTGGCAACGACGGGGGGGGGGCCGGGAACAAGAAGATGACAAGTTGTTATTCTATTGGTATGTACTGTCTCTTTATAGTGTTTTAAAGATTGTTCTTTCAAGTACATCTTAGAACGTAGCATTTTATTTCCAAAGTGTAGGAAATCTTTGCTTTCTCGCAGAAGGGTGTTCGCATTACAAGGCTGCAATTTTTATTTGCCCATCAACTGGGCTTTTGGTGGAAATGACGCACCACCAGCAGCATAATGTCCAGAAGAGTGGCAACGTGGGGGGGGGGGGGGGGGGGGGGGGGGGGCGGGAACAAGAAATGACAAGTTGTTATTCTATTGGTATGTACTGTCTCTTTATAGTGTTTTAAATATTGTTGTTTCAAGTACGCCTTAGAACGTAGCATTTTGTTTCCAAAGTGTAGTAAATCTTTGCTTTCTCAGAGGAGGGTGTTCACATTACAAGGCTGCAATTTTTATTTGCCCATCAACTGGGCTATATGTGGAAATGACCCACCACTAGCAGCATGATGTCCGCAAGAGTGGCAACGAAGGGGGGGGGGGGGGGGCTGGAAACAAGAAGATGACAAGTTGTTATTCTATTGGTATGTACTGTCTTTTTATAGTGTTTTAAAGATTGTTCTTTCAAGTTCGCCTTAGAACGTAGCATTTTATTTCCAAAGTGTAGTAAATCTTTGCTTTCTCACAGCAGGGTGTTCACATTACAAGGCTGCAATTTTTATTTTTCAAACAACTGGGCTTGTGGTGGAAATGGCACACAACCAGCAGCATGATGTCCACGAGAGTGGCAAATGGGCGGGGGGGAGGGGGGGGGGGACAAGAAGAGGACAAATTGTTATTCTATTGGTATGTTGTCTCTTTATAGTATTTTAAAGATTGTTCTTTCAAGTTCATCTTAGAACGTAGCATTTTTTTCCAAAGTGTAGTAAATTTTTGCTTTCTCAGAGGAGGGTGTTCACATTACAAGGCTGCAATTTTTATTTGCCCATCAACTGGGCTTTTGTTGGAAATGACGCACCACCAGCAGCATGATGTCCGCAAGAGTGGCAACGAGGGGGGGGGGGGGGCAGGAAAAAGAAGATGACAAGTTGTTATTCTATTGGTATGTACTGTCTCTTTATAGTGTTTTAAATATTGTTGTTTCAAGTTCGCCTTAGAACGTATAATTTTGTTTCCAAAGTGTAGTAAATCTTTGCTTTCTCAGAGGAGGGTGTTCACATTACAAGGCTGCAATTTTTATTTGCCCATCAACTGGGCTATATGTGGAAATGACCCACCACTAGCAGCATGATGTCCGCAAGAGTGGCAACGAAGGGGGGGGGGGGGTTGGGAACAAGAAGATGACAAGTTGTTATTCTATTGGTATGTACTGTCTTTTTATAGTGTTTTAAAGATTGTTCTTTCAAGTTCGCCTTAGAACGTAGCATTTTATTTCCAAAGTGTAGTAAATCTTTGCTTTCTCACAGCAGGGTGTTCACATTACAAGGCTGCAATTTTTATTTGCCCATCAACGTGCTTTTGGTGGAAATGGCACACCACCAGCAGCATAATGTCCACGAGAGTGAAAGGTGGGGGGTTGGTGGTGGTGAGGGATGGGGGTGGAGGGGGGGAACAAGAAAATGACAAGTTGTTGTTCTATTGGTATGTATTGTCTGTTCATAGTGTTTTAAAGAAGGTTCTTCAAGTTTATCTTAGAACGTACCATTTTATTTCCAGAGTGTAGTAAATCTTTGCTTTCTCACAGCAGGGTGTTCACATTACAAGGCTGCAATTTTTATTTTCCAAACAACTGGGCTTTTGGTGGAAATGGCACACCACCAGCAGCATGATGTCCATGAGAGTGGCAAATGGGGGGGGGGGGGGGGGGGGAACAAGAAGAGGACAAATTGTTATTCTATTGGTATGTTGTCTCTTTATAGTATTTTAAAGATTGTTCTTTCAAGTTCATCTTAGAACGTAGCATTTTTTTCCAAAGTGTAGTAAATTTTTGATTTCTCACAGCAGGGAGTTCACATTACAAGGCTGCAATTTTTATTTGCCCATCAACTGGGCTTTTGGTGGAAAAATTTTATTTCCAAAGTGTAGTAAATCTATGCTTTCTCACAGCAGGGTGTTCACATTACAAGGCTGCAATTTTTATCTGCCCATCAACTGGGCTTTTGTTGGAAATGACGCACCACCAGCAGCATGATGTCCGCAAGGGTGGCAACGAGGGGGGGGGGGGCGGGAACAAGAAGATGACAAGTTGTTATTCTATTGGTATGTACTGTCTCTTTGTAGTGTTTTAAAGATTGTGCTTTCAAGTTCGCCTTAGAACGTAGCATTTTATTTCCAAAGTGTAGTAAATCTTTGCTTTCTCACAGCAGGGTGTTCACATTACAAGGCTGCAATTTTTATTTGCCCATCAACTGGTCTTTTGGTGGAAAAATTTTATTTCCAAAGTGTAGTAAATCTATGCTTTCTCACAGCAGGGTGTTCACATTACAAGGCTGCAATTTTTATTTGCCCAACAACTGGGCTTTTGGTGGAAATGACGCACTACCAGCAGCATGATGTCCGAGAGTGGCAACGAGGGGGCGGGGCCGGGAACAAGAAGATGACAAGTTGTTATTCTATTGGTATGTATTGTCTCTTTCTCGTGTTTTAAAGATTGTTCTTTCAAGTTCGCCTTAGAACGTTGCATTTTATTTCCAAAGTGTAGTAAATCTTTGCTTTCTCACAGCAGGGTGATCACATTACAAGGCTGCAATTTTTATTTGCCCATCAACTGCGCTTTTGGTGGAAATGATGCACCACCAGCAGCATGATGTCCGCAAGAGTGGTAATGACGGGTGGCGGAGGGGGGGAGGGGGGGGGGGGATGAGGGGGGGGGGGCGGGTACAAGAAGATGACAAGTTGTTATTTTATTGGTATGTACTGTCTCTTTATAGTGTTTTAAAGATTGTTCTTTCAAGTTCGCTTTAGAACGTAGCATTTTATTTCCAAAGTGTAGTAAATCTATGCTTTCTCACAGCAGTGTGTTCACATTACAAGGCTGCAATTTTTATTTGCCCATCAACTGGGCTTTTGGTGGAAATGACGCACCACCAGCAGCATAATGTCCGCAAGAGTGGCAACGAGGGGGGGGCCGGGAACAAGAAATGACAAGTTGTTATTCTATTGGTATGTACTGTCTCTTTATAGTGTTTTAAATATTGTTGTTTCAAGTTCGCCTTAGAACGTAGCATTTTATTTCCAAAGTGTAGTAAATCTTTGCTTTCTCACAGGAGGGTGTTCACATTACAAGGCTGCAATTTTTATTTGCCCATCAACTGGCCTTTTGGTGGAAATGACGCACCACTAGCAGCATGATGTCCGCAAGAGTGGCAACGAAGGGGGGGGGGGGGGGGCTGGGAACAAGAAGATGACAAGTTGTTATTCTATTGGTATGTACTGTCTCTTTATAGTGTTTTAAATATTGTTGTTTCAAGTTCGCCTTAGAACGTAGCATTTTATTTCCAAAGTGTAGTAAATCTATGCTTTCTCACAGCAGGGTGTTCACATTACAAGGCTGCAAATTTTATTTGCCCATCAACGGGCTTTTGGTGGAAATGGCACACCACCAGCAGCATAATGTCCTCGAGGGTGAAAGGTTGGGGGGGTGGTGGTGGTGAGGGAGGGGGGTGGAGGGGGGGAACAAGAAAATGACAAGTTGCTGTTCTATTGCTATGTATTGTCTCTTCATAGTGTTTCAAAGAAGGTTCTTCAAGTTTATCTTAGAACGTAGCATTTTATTTCCAGAGTGTAGTAAATCTTTGCTTTCTCACAGAAGGGTGTTCACATTACAAGGCTGCAATTTTTATTTTCCAAACAACTGGGCTTGTGGTGGAAATGGCACACCACCAGCAGCATGATGTCCACGAGAGTGGCAAGTGGGGTTGGAGGGGGGGGGGAGGGGGGGGGAACAAGAAGAGGACAAATTGTTATTCTATTGGTATGTTGTCTCTTTATAGCATTTTAAAGATTGGTCTTTCAAGTTCATCTTAGAACGTAGCATTTTTTTCCTAAGTGTAGTAAATTTTTGATTTCTCACAGCAGGGTGTTCACATTACAAGGCTGCAATTTTTATTTGCCCATAAACTGGGCTTTTGGTGGAAATGGCACACAACCAGCAGCATGATGTTCACAAAAGTGGAATGGGGGGGGAACAAGAAGACGACAAATTGTTATTCTATTGGTATGTTGTCTCTTTATAGTATTTTAAAGATTGTTCTTTCAAGTTCATTTTAGAACGTAGCATTTTTTTCCAAAGTGTAGTAAATTTTTGATTTCTCACAGCAGGGTGTTCACATTACAAGGCTGCAATTTTTATTTGCCCATCAACTGGGCTTTTGGTGGAAATGGCACACAACCAGCAGCATGATGTCAACGATAGTGGCAAGTGTGTGTGTGTGTGTGGGGGGGGGGGGGGGGGGGGGGGGGGGGAACAGGAAGACGACAAGTTGTTATTCTATTGGTATGATTTCTCTTTATAGTATTTTAAAGATTGTTCTTTCAAGTTCATCTTAGAACGTAGCATTTTTTTCCAAAGTGTAGTAAATCTTTGATTTCTCACAGCAGGGTGTTCACATTACAAGGCTGCAATTTTTATTTGTCCATCAACTGGGCTTTTGGTGGAAATGGCACAGCACCAGCAGCATGATGTCAGCAAGAGTGGCTAGGTGTGTGGGCGGGTGGGGGGGGGGTGAACAAGAAGGCGACGAGTTGTTATTCTATTGGTATGTATTGTCTCTTCATAGTGTTTTAAAGAAGGTTCTTAAAGTTCATCTCAGAACGTAGCATTTTATTTCCAAAGTGTAGTAAATCTTTGCTTTCTCACAGCAGGGTGTTCACATTACAAGGCTGCAATTTTTATTTGCCCATCAACCGGGCTTTTGGTGGAAATGACACACCACCAGCAGCATAATGTCCACGAGAGCGTCAAGGAGGGCGGGCGGGTGGGGTGGGGGGGAACAAGAAGACACCAAGTTGTTATTCTATTGTTATGTGTTGTCTCTTTATAGTATTTTAAAGATTGTTCCTTCAAGTTCGTCTTAGAACGTAGCATTTTACTTCCAAAGTGTAGTAAATCTTTGCTTTCTCACAGCAGGGTGTTCTTATTACAAGGCTGCAATTTTTATTTGCCCATCAACTGGGCTTTTGGTGGAAATGGCACACCACCAGCAGCACGGATGTCCACGAGGTTGTCATGAAGGGGGGGGGTGGTTTTGAGGGGGGGTGGGGGGGTGGGAAGGGCCGAAGAACGGGAAGACGACAAGTTGTTATTCTATTGGAATGTAATATCTCTTTGTAGTGTTTTGACGATTGTTATTTCAAGTTCATCTTAGAAGGTAGCATTTTGTTTCCAAAGTGTAGTAAATCTTTGCTTTCTCACATCAGGGTGTTCACATTACAAGGCTGCAATTTTTATTTGCCCATCAACTGGGCTTTTGGTGGAAATGACACACCACCAGCAACATCATGTCCACGAGATTGGCACGGTGGAGGGGGGGGGGGGGCGGGGGTGGAAGGCCAGGGAACAGGAAGACGACAAGTTGTTATTCTATTGGTATGTACGGACTCTTTATAGTGTTTTGAAGATTGTTCTTCCAAGTTCATCTTAGCTTTCGCACAGCAGGGTGTTCACATTACAAGGCTGCAATTTTTATTGGCCCATCAAATGGGCTTTCGGTGGAAATGACACACCAGCAGCAGCATCATATCCAAGAGAGTTGCGAGGGGGGTTCGGGGGAACGGGAAGGATACAAGTTGTTATTCTATTGGTATGTACTGACGCTTTATAGTGTTTTAAAGATTGTTCATTCAAGTTTATATAAGAACGTAGCATTTTATTTCTAAAGTGTAGTAAATGTTTTCTTTCTCACAGCAGGTTTTTCGCATTACTAGGCTGCAATTTTATTTGCCCATCAACTGGGATTTTGGTGGAAATGACACACCACCAGCAGCATGAAGACCAAAAGAATGGGTTGGCGGTGTGGGGGGGGGGGGGATGGGGAAGAGGACAAGCAGTTATTCTACTGGTATGTACTGACGCTTTATAGTGTTTTATAGATTGTTCGTTCAAGTTCATGTAAAAACATACCAATTTTTTTCCAAAGTGTAGTAAATCTTCATTTCTCACAGCAGGGTGTTCACATTACAAGTCTGCAATTTTTATTTGCGCATCATCTGGGCTTTTGGTGGAAATGACAGACCGCCAGTAGCATGATGTCCTGGAGAAGGGGGGGGGGGGGACGGGAAGACGACAAGTTGTTATTCTATTGGTATGTACTTACGTTTTATAGTGTTTTCAAGATAGTTCTTTCAAGTTCATATAAGAATGTAGCATTTTATTTCCTAAGTGTAGTAAAAATTTGTTTTCTCACAGCAGGGTGTTCGCATTACAGGCTACTAGCCTGCAATTTTTATTTGATCATCACCTGTGCTTTTCGTGGAAATGAAACCCCACCAGCAGAATGATGTCGATGAGAATGGCGAGGGGGGGGGGGGGGGGACGGGAAGAGGACAAGTTGTTATTCTACTGGTATGTACTGACGCTTTATAGTGTTTTAAAGATTGTTCCTTTTAGTTCATATAAGAATGTAGCATTATATTTCCAAAGTGTAGTAAATCTTTGTTTTCTCACAGCAGGGTGTTGGCATTACAAGGCTGCATTTTTTGTTTGCCTATCATCTGGGCTTTTGGTGAAAATGAGACACCACCAGCAGCATGAAGTCCAAAGGGGGGGGGGGGGGGGGCGGGGTAAATGGGAAGAGAATAAGTTGGTATTCTATTGGTATGTACCGACACTGACACACCAAATGAGACATTGTCATGCTACTGGATTGCTGAAGCTGCTGGCTGGTGTAAACAGAAGAATACATACAATCATAACTTTGAGAACTCAGTTTATCTTTATTATACTGTAGGTCTCTGATGTTGCTGACAGTCATACTACAGGAAATGTCATCTAGCTGAATTTTTTACATTTTTCATTACAATGAAATTTCTTGATAACGTACAGGGTCTCTGGTGTGGCGAAAACTACATCAAAAACCTTAAAACTTGTATACCTCTTATTGTTCAGTTTGCTGAACAAGTGTGCCAGGAATGTAGCATAACTAAAAACAAACACTAACACATGCACAAATGCACCTGCACACACCTCAAAAACGATGAAAACTTTTGCATCTTTGTCACAAAATTTAGACCTATCATGGCTTATGGTGACCATGTGGAAAAAGTATATTGCATATCAGTAGCTAAGAAATTGTGGAATTACTTATAACAGGTGTGGGCATCTCAAAACCAAATATGAACAGAATCTGAGGAGGCAAGGTAGGGACAATATCTACGATTACACCCAAAATGACCCATGTACGGTTTCAGTTTCTCCTCAACTGCACAGCTTTTTCTATTTGGTGAATGTTGTGTTTTTTACTTTGGCTGTCTATTTTCTGTTGTGACGATAAAGTTCCCCTCACATAACGTAGAAGTTTCCTAGTGTGAATTTTCGTTTTGAGATACTGAAATTAATATAGAAGAGAACAAAATACATACATGCAGGAAATCAAGAAGGCAAAAGGGAATACAGATATCTGAAAAATGGGACTGTCAGCAACTGCAATATGATGAGCAGGAATGATCAGATTAAAAATCCAAACGGAAGAAGACTATGTGTCTAAGGGAAATATAAATGCTGCTATTAAGAAAATTTAACAGACCTTTGCAGAAAATAGAAGCACCTGTATGAATATTAAGAAAACTATCAGAAGCAAACAGGGCAAGAGTGATACGTGTAAGGAAGATAAAAAAAGGCTGTACAAAGGAAAGAAACAACAAAACAATGTCTAGGACAGGGAAGATGAGGTGTCAAGACCTGCTATACTGTAAGAATAATTTGACAGAGGACTGAAAAGCCTAAGCTGAAACAAGGCACACAGACTGGGTGACATCCTGAAGAAATACTGAGAGGCTTGGGAAACAGGCATTAACAAAATGAGAACACCTGACATCCAAGATACATGAGACATGCAAAGAACTGGGTTCAAAAACATAACACCACCATTCACCTGATGTGCAAGATATTTGATACCCAGAATAGCCTCTTAATTCAAGAAGAAAGTAATAAATTGTTCAAATAATTTACGGGCCTGCAGAAGGGTGACCTCAATAGCCACCAATATTTCAAGAGGAGCACGTACTACCATTCACCAGGCACAACTGCAGCAAGTAAAGACTGTGTAAGGGAATTTAAAACCTCTATCTGTGGACAAATTCTGGAAAGATAGCAAAAGCAACACATTATACACACTAGTGCATCACACAATCAAATGTAACAACAAAACATTGACAATGTAATGCAAATGGATAGACAAAAAAAATCCACATGCACTTGCAAAGGTTTAACTTTTGGAGCCAGTGGCTCCTCCTCCTAGCAGAAGAGGTGAAGGGGAAGAAAGAGGGGTGAACGAAAAAAACCTGGAGAGGTTTAGGAAAAGGGGTACTTGTTCAGGAAAGTCCCCAAGAACCCCATGTCAGGAGAGACTTACAGGATGGGATGTAAAGGGAAGACTGATCGTTGGGGACTGCAGTGGATGAGGTTTGAAACCTGAGAGCTTAAATGTAGAAGACAGGGTAATATGCAAGACAGAGATTACTACTGAAACACTGTGTATGAGTTAATAAGGGTAAAAACTGTCATTGTATGTGACAGGGGTAGGACGGGGATGGGAAAAATAGAAATGGCAGAAAATGAGAGTTGTGCAAATCTAAAATGGGGTGATGAAAGGAGTAGTTACAGTGCACAAATGCTGATACGGAAGCAATTAACATAAATTAAGATTAGGTAGTTGGCGAGACCAGGGACATGTTGCATCAGTTCTCACCTGTGAAGTTCTGAGAAAGCAGAGTCTGGGATATGAATCCAGATGACACCTGTGGTGAAACAGTCACCGAGCTAATGACTGTCTTGTAGAGCATGTTCTGCTACAGGATATTGCATGTTGCTGGTATACACCCTCTGCCTATGTCCCTTCATGCTGATTAACAATTGGGTGGTACTTAAGCTGACGTAAAAGGCCAAACAGTGTTTACATAGCAGCTGGTATATGACATGTTTCATTACGTAGGTGGCTCTCCCTTTGATGGTACATGTTTTGCCAGTTACAGGGCTGGAATAGGTGGTGGTAGGAAGGTGTATAGAGCAAGTCTTGCAGTGGTGACAGTCACATGGATAAGAGCCGTAGGGTAGGTAGAAGGGTGCAGAAGGAGCATAGCGTCTGACAGGAATGTTGCAGAGATTGGGAGGGTAACAAAAAGGTATTCTATGTGTGGTGGGCAAATTCCCAGACAGAATGGATCTCATTTCAGGGTATGATTATGGGAAATCATTGGTTCTTGGGGGGGGGGGGCTTTCCAGGGATCCATAAGCCTTCAGTGCCTGGTTTGCTTTTGATACATTGATGACGTCATTGGTGTATGGACTCATGGTGAGGCTGACCTGTTAAAATTTCTGGACACTCTAAATACCTTCTTTCAATTAAATTTCACATAGTCATACCTTGAGTCCCATGTCACTTTTCTTTATGTTGATCTAATCCTCACTGAACACAAGTTACACACTTCTGTCCACATTAAACCTACTAACAAACTACAGTACATACATTTTGATGGTTGCCATCTTTCCAGTGTCAAATGTTTGCTCCCATACAGGCTTGGAATTTCAGGAAAATGTATTTGTTTGGATGCAGACTCTTTACAGCAATACAACATTCTCATCTCAGCCTTCACTGAACTTAATTACCCCAACAGCCTAGTTCAAAAACAGATTTTCTGGACCATCACATCCAATCCTGGTACTACTGATTCCTCCAAAAATAAACTCTGGAGCACATCACTTGTCACCCAGTATTATCCTGGTCTTGAATATATTATTCAGCTACTTCAAAATTCTTTAAGAGTGTAAATACCTTTTCTTCTGGCCATTTTTGTATATTATTTTTAAAGGTGTTAGGAGATGCAATGTGCCTGCACAGGTAAAGTGTTAAAAAGCTTTATTCCCATGTGTTCATGCCTGCCGTTAGTGTTTTTTTTAAGTCATGTTTTAGGCATGTCTATCGTTAATGTTTAATGAGTATTATGATTATGAATGGACACCTTAAGGCTGTAACTGTTAAAATTTTTCTTTACATAAAGATGCAGCTGTATATACTGAGGTGATAAAAGTCATGAGGTAGCTGTACACAAATATAGAGATGGTGGTAGTATCATGTCCACAAGGTAGTACATTAGCCGAGCCATCATTTGTACTCATCTGAAAAGGTTTATAATGTGATTATGGCCACACAGTGGGAATTAACAGACTTTGAATGTGGAATAGTAGTTGGAGCTTGATGCATGGACACACTATTTTGGAAGTAGTATGGGAATTGAATGTTCTGAGACCCTCAGTGTCAAGAGTTTGCTGAGAATATCAAATTTCAGGCATTACATCTCTCAAAAGAAAATGCAGTGGCTGATGATGGCCTTCACTTAATGACAGACCAGTGGTATTTGTATAGAGTTCTCAGTGCAAACAGAGAAGCATTACTGCATGAAATAACCCCAGAAATCAATCTTGGATGTATGATGAACATAACCATTACAATATTGCAGCAGAATGTGGTATTTATTGGCTATGGTAGCAGACAACTGATGTGAGTGCCTTTGCTAACAGCAACACAGTGCCTGCAAAGTCTCTGCTGGGCTTGTGAGCCTATCAGTTAAAACCAAGGCAACAGCGAAAACTGTGGCCTGGTCAAATGAGTCCTGATTTGGGATCTTTGTCTGCCAGCAACAACACAGAAATGAACATAGAAGAAAGCTTAGCAGTGGGAATGTAATGCACGTACTCCCTCAGGGAGGCATTAAGCTCAAAATCAGTATTAACAAATACTAAGATGAGAATATGTAATAGTGATATGCCCAGCAGTTCTGTACGGTTCAGAAACCTGGAGCACAACTAAAAGGGAAAAGGAGACACTACTAATATTTGAAATAAGAGTAATGAGGAAGACATGGGGACTGATGTTAGGTAAAGGAAAATGGAGAACAATGATGAATGACAAATCTATCTCTAGAAGTAACAACCAACAATCCTATAGAAGGTGAAGAGCAGAAGAATCCAGTGAGCAGGCAACGTAGCCTGTATGTCAGAAGACAGACGAAGAGGGCACTTGAGGGGAAACAATCACCAGACACTCCACGCGACAACCAAGGCTGTGCTGGTGAATAATGCAGTAGTCTTAGGGACTGAAGACACCCGGAGGAACTGAGTACAGAACAAAGGAATGGAGGCAGTTTGTGGAAGCAGCGCAGGGCCTGTAAGTGATATATATATATGCTTGTGTCTGTGTATATGCGGATGGATATGTGTGTGTGTGTGTGTGTGTGCGAGTGTGTACCTGTCCTTTTTTCCCCTTAAGGTAAGTCTTTCTGCTCCCGGGACTGGAATGACTCCTTACCCTCTCCCCTTAAGACCCACAGGGTAGGGTAGGTGGTTTGGGGATTTCATAGGGATGAAATAAGAGGTTATGAAGGTTAGGTGGATGGCAGAAAGACACTCTTGGTGGAGTGGGGAGGATTTCATGAAGGATGGATCTCATTTCAGGGCAGGATTTGAAGAAGTCATATCCCTGCTGGAGAGCCACATTTTTTTGGTAAGGTACCGGGTTGCCATAGTTAGTAAAACTATTTGTGGAAACCCTGAACTTGCAAATGCTCTTACTTCTAACTGGGGACATTATCGGGTCTGGACATGGTGTTACACAGTATTAATGTGATATATGTGGGGGTGACTAAATTTGTCTGTTCGGTGTGTTTATCATACTGAAAAACTGGCTCCTGAATTCCATTTTAAAAAATCCACCATCTGGTTTGGCAAGTATTGCTAAATGCCATTTTCACAAAACTGGTTTCTGAATCTTTTTTTTTTTTTTTTTGTATTCAGGAACTAGTGGTAATCACTAGGCACCAGATGAGGTTGTAGATTATCAAGTTGTTCCCAGCTGTATAAGCAATGAACTCTTGTGTTTGTTCAGCTGTATGTAGACAGACAGTGTTGTGAAGCAAAATAAATCTCCCTTTAGAGCTTTCCACATCAAGTGTTTTGAATGCTCCATACATACTACATAATGTCGTACAATATTGATTATTGATTGGCAAAATACTCCACAAGCAACAATACCCCGTCACAAAGTAGTGTGTGCATAATTTTTTGCCCTCCAATTGTTCAATTGAAATCCACTTTTATTGGTGATCTTGAAATCCTTCATTCCATGAGTTATTGTCTGGATTCTGGTTTAATATGAGCCATCCATATTTTGTCTCCAACTTCAACTGAATTTAAACATTCAACACCTTTATTACTATACTACTCAAGAAAATTCAGAGTATTGGTTACTTCATCACTTTTGTGTGCCTCACCCAGCATTTTCGAAACAGCATGTATACAACTTCTGGTAGTTCAGGTGTTCTGTAAGAATCTCGTAAAGAAAAATTCTAGAGTCTGAGGAAATTCTTTAGATAAGGACAGATTCGTAAAGAGTCTATTTTCTCGAACTTTTGCACCGAACCATCAGTGATGACAGATTGTAGCCCATGTTGCACTTCATCATGAACATTGAAACACTTTAAGCCATTTTCTTAGCATTCGATTACTTGTAGCATTTTCTCCACGCGTTTCACTATACTCGGAGAAACATCTGCCGAATGGTGTTGGAGGATAGCTAACACTTGCAAGCACTCAGTTTCCATCGTTGTCTGCAGCTTTGCCGTGACCATGTTTAGAAACAGTACTTACATAAAAAAACACACATTTTAACCTGCATCCCGGTGTAAATATGCTTTTAACCTGCCCAATATCAGGGTTCCTGGTTCCTGCCAGTGTACAGCAGTGGCTGACAAAGAAACTCCACAATGTGGGGAACTAAAATTTTGTTATCTTCAACATTTTAGAATTCTTATTGGTACTTTTCTCTCCTTGCATATAGTTTGTAGCCATGTTTTTGTTTATTTGTTGTCTCTTAAACTGTTGCATCACTGTAATTGTATCAGTCAGTTTTTTAGATTTCTGTAGAAGATTGGTTTCTAAAATTTTCAGAGACTGAACAATTTTAATTCCTTAAGACTTTGTTTCATGTATTAATAAATATTGTAGCTGTATTAGACTTACTGTATTGTAATTAGTCATTCAATATTTCTGTTTTTAGTGGCTTCTTAATAAAATGTCGGAAATGATAAAGAAGTGAATATAATCTCTGGTGTGCTGAAGGCTGCAACATCTTCCTGTCGCTGCTCACATTACGAGGGAATGCGAGCAAGAATTTCCATGTCTTGGCCACTGTTCCTTTTGCTTTATATTAACAGTACAAATGCTAACTTAACAAAGCAATTATGCTTAAATTTTCTCTTAAAAGTATTCCAGCTTCTTAGGAAATGTCTGAAATGTGTAAATGAGGTAACTTATTTTGGCTCTGGTAGTGTTTAGCTGCCTTTTGGAAAACATTTATGCAACAGTGTGCAATGTGTTGATTTTATTTTTGGGAAAGGGCTGGTGTGACATGTGGAGGGAGAGAGAGAGAGAGAGAGAGAGAGAGAGAGAGAGAGAGAGAGAGAGAGAGAGTTGGTTGCAGTTTTTATGCATGGTTGTTGCAGATTGAAATGTGCTGACTAGGGGAATGAAATAATAATGGAAGTGATTGTTTGACATTGTTACTTAAGAGGAACTATTTACTGTTCATTGTTAGTTGTTGACTGATATGAGAAATGTTAAATCATTTTGTGCTAGACTATTCGGTTGCATTACAACATACCAGGGAACAATGGGGCACAAGAGTGTCAATTTGTTTCTTTTATCTACAAATTTATTTATTCATTGCTGCCTTTTGTGATTCAGATGCTTACAATGTGTAACCAAAGTGTCTGAATCAGGTAGTTTCTTCACACACCAAAGTTTAATATTTTGGTACTGTTTGTTTTGTTACTGAGAGTATGTATGTAGTCATTTTTTAGAGTGCTTAGCTTTTTAAAACAATGTTTGCACAAGTCACCGGGAAAAAAAGACTAGAATATATCTTTATTTTTTAAGTGTTCTTTACACTTTTTGATACTGAGCCTTTTTACAGCAAATAGAAATCTGTAGTACTTAATTTATAGCATCCACTCTCATGTAGTCATCCTAAGTTTAATTGCACTGTCTATGTGGAGTAACGTGTGTCAACGTTCGTTTGCTTTTTGGATAACAGGGCTTTCTGTGGAACATTGCATAAAGAACACAAATTAAATGCTTTTGTTGTATTCAGTACGGTTACAATGAAGGACATTAAAGAACAGTTCAGAAACAAGTGGTACTCTGTGAATTTAAATATGTTCTCTCCCTTTCCATAACCCATTACATCTGTTACTTTGGACATTATACTTTCTAGAGTTATAGTACTTTTAACTCCTTCCTTTTGAAATCATATATAGACTGATTATGGTAGCGCCTTTTACATTTAAATTAATGTTTACATTACTCCACAGTAATGATCATGGGAGACAGCAATACCAGCTGTCAGCAAAATTTGAGGGCAGCCTTTTAGGTTTCTTACAAAAATATTGTCATCAACACTTTTTTGTACAAATTATTTCATTGTTTCTCAAAATATTCGTCTTTAAAATTTATATACTTTGGTCACCACTAGAACAGGTTCTGGAAAAATTTTTCTGTTCTAATGTTGGAACCTCAAAAACATGACTTTGGAAGGACTCAACATCTTGAGGTGATGTAAATACTTACCAAGCTGTTTTTGTTTGACTTACAGGGACAAAAAGAAGTCAAATGGTGGTAACTCAAGTGACTCCAGGTGATAAGACAGTATTTAGAGGAAAAACAATCAAATATATCAACTTTTGGATGTGGTGACATCATGATAAAGAATTTTGTGATGGCCCTGGTTGCTTTTCCTGATTTCATCATTGACTTGTGGCAATCAAATTGTCTTACACCATTTGGCAGTGACTGTCTTTATATCATAAGAAACAAAGGTCACATCATCTCCAGTGTAACAGAAGTAACAAGCCACATTTTTCTTAGAAGTGTTTCAGGAACAAACAACTTAAATTTCCAGTTTCTTGGAACCCCCGAAGAATTGACTGCTGCACAGTTTCCATCACGGACAAATATATCTAAGTTTTGTCTTGTGTTCCAATGTTGTATAGAGATTCTTTATCTTCTGAGTCAAATTATTTTATCATTTCCTTATACCAATTGAAGAGAACCTGTTTTCGAGATCTTTTTTACAGCTAAATGTTCATGAAAAATTGTATAGACAGCACCCTTCGATGTGCAAAAATGGTTCATCATCCGCGTACATGAAAATCATCACTGACACAAGAGAGATTGTAATTTTATGCAAAATGATTCTAAACAAACTATTCCAAAGGTTATTGATTATTGAAGTTTAACATGTCAATCAAAGGCATTTTCACGGAGTGAGACCTTTATGAAAATCGTAAAAAGTCATACTACGAAAATGTTCATATGAAATTTCCAGTTTTATAACATTGCCCCTACAAACACACACTGTAGACAAACTGCCAGGGTTAATTCTGAGCTGCCATTGTTTTGACAATAGCGAATGACAGATTTTTCTTGAAGCAACTGCAGTGTCACTTTCCAATAGTGCCTTCAAGAAAAAATTTGTAAAATAGTAGAGGCAGTCATCTTAAGCACTGGCACCTTCTCCCAAATGTGTCATTTACAACACACTGTTACAAATCAGCTTCATCCTCAGCCAGTAGGATGTATCGTGAATGTGGCATCAGTGCAACGAGATGCACACTCTGCCACATGCTTGTCACTAAACCCTCCTCCTGGGAAGGATCTGTAATATATGACTTGGACAGAATTAATGTGAATTGATACAAAATCGTTAATTGAAAAGGCATTGTTCATAAATTTCTACTAATAGAAAAAACGTTGCTGACCATTAAAACTAAACAAGCAGCAGGATAACTAATACTAAAATTTTACTTATTGACTTCACGCAGTACAGTGGTGAGGATACAGAATCGGTCCATGCACAACAATTCACTGTACCAATATGTTAAAAAAAATACACATGTGAAAGTGCAATTTCTCAGGGTATTGTATCTCAGATTATACTGATCACAGAGATAATGGGGCAAGTGTTTTTGATAGCCTTTGGTCTAGCGACCATTTTCTACATATCAGAAGAAAGGGCGTGCTGTAGTGGACCTACTGTACTGGATCAAAATATGAACATTACACACTTCCTCCAGCCCAGGCAAAATGAGCATATCTGTTAGTTTGTTCTACATTAGGTGTAGACTTTAGGCAGCTTATAAAAGCGCCATTTGTTCATCAACGTTTTCTGACAAAACACTGAGAAACACATGATTTTAGGGCATGAAAAGTGGCAATTGTGAGGATGGGCACTTCTACAATTGCTGTTCATGGCTCACTGTCAAAATCTTTACCATACATTCTTAAAATGGTATTCTCAGGGAAATTTGAACCTTTTTTTCATTATCATTATTCATCACCAAGAACCGGAGGTTCAAATTGACCATACTTAAGCACATAAAATGTGCACATAACATCTGGTCCTAGCCATAAATGTAATTCTAACTGGCATTGTGAGTGCAGGACAAGGGTTATAGATTCCTGAGACATGAAATTATATTTTTTGTCAGAATTTTTTCACCAATGAAACTTTGATTCACTGTCTCTGTATAATTGGAAGTTCCGGGGAAAATAGAGAGTGCCAACTGCAAATTTGTCATTGCCTTATGGGCTGCTGCTTAGTACACAACAAAAGTCTTTGCATTTCAGATAATATGGACAGCACCTGTTACATTTCTGATGCACTAGAACCCCGTGTTCTTTCTTTGTGGTCACCGTGATTTTATCTTTGGAGAAGATAACACAAGACCACACACTTCCCGCATCATCCTCCATACCTTGATACAGAAGGTGTTGAACTATCACCCTGGCCAGCACTTTCTCCACATTTCTTGCCCATTGAAAACATCTGATCACAGGTTACCAAGAGAGAGGTACACTGTCACTCATCAGCCACAACAACTGATAATATGTGGCATGGGGTTGTAGTAGCAGGGAATTATGTACCCACATCTGTTGTTTAAGTTCAGTTTAGCTATATGCCAATCTGGGTTAGAGCCATTGTTGCTGTCTCTTTGTGCTAAATTCCCCACTGTGTACATCCTCAAGTCACCTAGAAATTTAAACCACCAGGAAAACGCCCGTCACAACATAAAAAAGGATAATGTGAACTTCCACATGCCAATACATCCATAGTTATTTATGCTGCTATAAGAGTACAAAGACAAGTCACTGTTTAACATTGTTACCAAAAATCTTCAAAAGTACTTGACAAATTTGCTTCACATTCTTGCACGATACTGTAATAAACATTAGGATGGACATAAGAGTTTTTAATTTTATAATCTGTATGTCACCCATTTCGAATATATAAAGCACATTGTATCATCAGAGTGACAGGATCTACTCCCAAACCCCATGATTGATTTCAACCCAATTTGCTACACACGTATCAGCACTCTGGCGTTTGTCACCCCATAGCTTCAATAGGAGCAGACACAAGGGAAAGAAAGTGTTTTTTCTGCCCCCAGTGTGTAGGCTGCCTGCACATCAGGCATGTTGTACGGAAATAGTATCAGCCTGCCAAATCAACCTGCTCTACAGGGTATCCTACATGTCAGAGGCAAGAAACAATTTGCCGGCTCCCATGGTGTAGGCTGCCCTGCATGACAGGCGTGTTGTAGTAGTAGTAGTAGTAGTAGTAGTAGTAGTAGTAACAACCGGCTTTATTGATCTGCTTCACATGGCAGCATGTACAACACATGCAAATAAATGATTTCCAAGTCACTGAAAAATTTCAGTGTACTTGACTGATTTATTTCAGTATTTTACATGATACTGTAATAAATATTCAGCCTAGCATAGGCTATATACACTCCTGGAAATGGAAAAAAGAACACATTGACACCGGTGTGTCAGACCCACCATACTTGCTCCGGACACTGCGAGAGGGCTGTACAAGCAATGATCACACGCACGGCACAGCGGACACACCAGGAACCGCGGTGTTGGCCGTCGAATGGCGCTAGCTGCGCAGCATTTGTGCACCGCTGCCGTCAGTGTCAGCCAGTTTGCCGTGGCATACGGAGCTCCATCGCAGTCTTTAACACTGGTAGCATGCCGCGACAGCGTGGACGTGAACCGTATGTGCAGTTGACGGACTTTGAGCGAGGGCATATAGTGGGCATGCGGGAGGCCGGGTGGGCGTACCGCCAAATTGCTCAGCACGTGGGGCGTGAGGTCTCCACAGTACATCGATGTTGTCGCCAGTGGTCGGCGGAAGGTGCACGTACCCGTCGACCTGGGACCGGACCGCAGCGACGCACGGATGCCCGCCAAGACCGTAGGATCCTACGCAGTGCCGTAGGGGACCGCACCGCCACTTCCCAGCAAATTAGGGACACTGTTGCTCCTGGGGTATCGGCGAGGACCATTCGCAACCGTCTCCATGAAGCTGGGCTACGGTCCCGCACACCGTTAGGCCGTCTTCCGCTCACGCCCCAACATCGTGCAGCCCGCCTCCAGTGGTGTCGCGACAGGCGTGAATGGAGGGACGAATGGAGACGTGTCGTCTTCAGCGATGAGAGTTGCTTCTGCCTTGGTGCCAATGATGGTCGCATGCGTGTTTGGCGCCGTGCAGGTGAGCGCCACAATCAGGGCTGCATACGACCGAGGCACACAGGGCCAACACCCGGCATCATGGTGTGGGGAGCGATCTCCTACACTGGCCGTACACCAATGGTGATCGTCGAGGGGACACTGAATAGTGCACGGTACATCCAAACCGTCATCGAACCCATCGTTCTACCATTCCTAGACCGGCAAGGGAACTTGCTGTTCCAACAGGACAATGCAAGTCCGCATGTATCCCGTGCCACTCAACGTGCTCTAGAAGGTGTAAGTCAACTACCCTGGCCAGCAAGATCTCCGGATCTGTCCCCCATTGAGCATGTTTGGGACTGGATGAAGCGTCGTCTCACGCGGTCTGCACGTCCAGCACGAACGCTGGTCCAACTGAGGCGCCAGGTGGAAATGGCATGGCAAGCCATTCCACAGGACTACATCCAGCATCTCTACGATCGTCTCCATGGGAGAATAGCAGCCTGCATTGCTGCGAAAGGTGGATATACACTGTACTAGTGCCGACATTGTGCATGCTCTGTTGCCTGTGTCTATGTGCCTGTGGTTCTGTCAGTGTGATCATGTGATGTATCTGACCCCAGGAATGTGTCAATAAAGTTTCCCCTCCCTGGGACAATGAATTCACGGTGTTCTTATTTCAATTTCCAGGAGTGTATTTTAATAAAAAGTAATGTACAGGTTTTCTGATAAAACTGACTGTGAGGAAAAAATGCTGTGTTGTTCTGTTAGGGAAAAAATTGTGTTTGTTTCTTTCTTACAGTCAGTTTTAACTATGATATCATGGCATTTAAACCATTAGACAAATGTTTCTCCCATATATATTATCTCTCATTAATTATATTTTTAAACAAAAATTGTATGCACAACACTGTGCTGTTTTGTTTTCTTCCTCAGTCAGTTGTCAGAGAAGAAAGGGTAGTTGCACTTACAGCTTCTTGGCTGATTATTAGAATACTGTTATGGAATCTGAATTGGCAATAACAATAAATAAGGCTCAAGGTCAGAGAGAGGAGGAACAGGAGATGGAAACAGAGGTGGGAAACAGAGACAGTGAAGGAGATAGACATAAATAGGAGGAGGAAGAGGAAGATGGGTTGAATAGGATGGGGGGGGGGGGGAAGGAGGGGAGAGGAGATGGATACAGAGAGGGTAGGAGAGGGGGATAGGACATATATCCATTTCCCAATCAAGGAGTGATTAAAAAATAGTGGGAACTTTTTAATTTCATGGGCTTTGTACATCAAACTTTCATTTTTTTTCTTGTCTGTACACATTTTCCTGATGTATGTTAGCATTTTCAGCAGTATTGAATATCTAGTTTACTGTCAACAGTCAAAAAGGGTGTACATGTTTTCGAGTGCTCAGCGGATTTATACTTTCGAAAAAAAAAAAAAAAAAAAAACATGCCTCAAAGAATTTACATTAAATTTTGCTTTCTGACAAATTATACTCATGATTGATGAAATGGTGGAATGAATTATTATATAAGGGATCACAACTGATGTGTGAACGTTTTATTTATTTTTATGTGGTGCGCTATTTGGAGGAATGATGCATACCTTAAAGGTGGGAAGGCAGCCACAGTAACTTTGCGAGAGGAAGTACCTGTGCAGGCGCAATGTTGACGTTCAGTTTATTGGTTGGCAGATCATGAGAGTGGTTGAAGTAGCCACAGAGGGCTTCAACCACAGAGGCTACAGCAGGATAGTGCAACTAGACTCTACAAGTTATACACACAAGTTTCCCGGGAGCATAGTTAAGCAAATTAAAAGCTATCTCACGAATAGAACTTTCTCTGTTAAAGTGGAAACAACCTCCACCACCAAAAGGCGTATTCATGCTGGGGTGCCACAGGGATCAGCTCTGAGGCCCATATTGTACAGTTTGTCCACTGCAGACACACCATCAGCCCCACCCCTCCCCCCCCTGGTGCAAACATCGCACAATTTGCAGACGACACAGCCCTCTACATGCATAAGGCGAACAAGAACCTGGTCATTTGTAGGCTAGAAAAGGTTTTAGATGACACAGTAACTCGGGCCTGTCGGTGGCGCATCGCCATCAGCTCTGAGAAGATGTAGTCTTGCTGATGACACGGAGATTCGGAAGGTGCGGATCTCCTCAATGGGCCCCTGACCTCCCTCCACCTTCACCTAAATGGAATCCAACTCCCCTAGTGCAGAACTGCTTAGCCTTAGACTTTTGTCTTATGTGGAAGCCCCACATAGACGAACTCTACAGGAAGGTTTGTGCCAGAATGTCCATCCTATACCCAATCCTCAACACAACCAGCTCCCTTCCCTGCTCTGTAGGTGTGAATGTATATCAGTGCCTTATACGGACAGTAATGGAGTATGCATGCCCTTTCTGGGGATATGCAGCGAAGCAGCATCTGGACAAACTCCAGAAGCTGCAGAACTACACCCTCAGGATGGCACTGCATCTACCCCACTGACGGTCTTCACGTTGCAGCTGAAATTCCATTCTTGAAAGAGCGTTTCCAAGAATTGACATGGGCCTTCCGTGAGAGCTCTTCCACATCTGGAAACGACCTCATCCAATCCCCAGGTCCGTATGACGTCCCGCGACAACACAAACGCCCAATGACGTTCTTTGACGACTAAGACTACGGGAAAATCCCTCTCTGCAACTCCTAATCCTGATCCCTCCCCTCTAAAGTCAGTCACCTTGCCAACCTCTGGCAAGTACCAGACACACACAGAACATTCATAACATTACACAGACATCCAAAAATCATGGAAAATAATAACACACACAAGCAAACACGTAGAGTAAAAGCCAAAATGCTACAAACTCCTCTACACGCTTCCCCAAAGAGAGGAAAGTAACAGATGAGAGCGATCCGGAGACAGTCAAACACGATCATAAGAATACGTTTCTTGCTGTGATCCACGCACATAGACGAGCGATAATGCGGTACAACTGCTTTACCGGCGCATTAAACTTGGACAGCACTGGGCAGCCAGCGGTCCAACTAACCTGCAATGATGCGAGCAGTTGCAGTTCAGACGTAAATAGAGAAAAGCAAAGAAACAATATAGCTTCGAATGTTGTTTAATTTTTAAAGTGAATGAAGTAGTCGAAGAAACTGCAGCACTACCAGGCGCTTCTTAGATGACCAGACGGAAACCGTAAAATGCTCTCGTTCTCACCTGACATAGTATTCCGATTACAAACAACAATAATGAGAATTTCTACCTTAAACACAGAGCAATTTTTCTGAGCGAGCTGTGTGTAATACAAAAGCAGCATACTGTCGGGATTTCACCGTGCTGTTGAAAACTGTCAGGTAATCTCTTAGCTCCTTCCTTATCCGAATCCGGGAAATGAGTTTCAGTTCCGGAAGTGTCACCTGCTACGTTGATAACGAGCCTATCAACAACAGGATCCACGGAGCCAACCAGGGACCGCATTTTCTCTACTTCTATGACGAGCCGTTCTATATACCGCCAGCGTTCGGCAGTGACATTTGAGAAAATTGCGTGCGTTACAGATTCAGAAGGATGTAGGTTGCAGTAGGTACTGGGAGATGAAGAAGCTTGCACAGGATAGAGTAGCATGGAGAGCTGCATCAAACCAGTCTCAGGCCTGAAGACCACAACAACAACAGTTGCAGTACGTCTGGCAGCTTAACAGTCTTGTTATTTCTCGGGGCAAATCCCGCAACTTGGCTCCAGATCAGTTCTGTTTGGTTCATATTAAATGGTACGGGAGCATATGTAAAAATGCAGCATTTGTATGATGTGCTCGAAGATGCGAAAATGATTGTTTTCCATGTTTCTACGATACTTATCCAACTCTGTGGTATAAAATGATAGATATAGTCCAAATAAAGAGGATTTGGTTCTCGATTTTTGCCTTAAAAATAAAATTGTTATGTTTCCTTAATTTAAGCAACTTTTATGAACAGTCTTTCATAAAGCATCGATAATTAAGAATTTGTATTTGAAATGGAAACAGGCATTTCGCGTCCAACATGTAGTTAGAAAGAAGAAGACGCGCATTATTTATAAAAAATGATGATGCATTTTATGATTACGAGATTACATATTTCAAATTGAACGAAAAAAAGAGTACTGCGAAAATTTGAACCAACGAACCAGTAATTATATTTCCTTAACAACCAACTACACTACCAACTGCGCTAGACATACGATGTGGGTTGCGAATCTACTGTTTAACATACAGTGGCAGGGAAAACTTCAAAGCCAATCATCTCCGTAAATTTATGCAAAACATTAAGAACAGCCTATTTCTCGGCACTTTTTAACCGTGTTCCACACGCGTGTTTCACTACGCAACAGAAAGCAGCATCAGCCATTTTCATACTGTACAATATCAACGCAACAATCAGAGAACAACACTGCCGAGGCTGCGACTGTATCCGGTTTTTTAAACAAAAACTACGTAGCAGAAGTGTGATTAAGAAGGACGTTGAAAGCTGTTTATACATTTGAATATCCTAACGTTTCATTTAACGTAACTTAGTAATAATATATCTAATACATAAGTAGGACCTACTTCCAAGAGCGTAACAACACCAGTGTACATGTGCTACCGCTTCTGACCAATCGTCGCGGTTGTGGTTGTTTGGATTAGGTTTATTCTTACGATGAACGGTTTATAGCGCCGCGTAGAAGTATTCAGTGGTAGCAGCCCACGAAAAATGTTCTTTTCGTCTGTATCGGCACAGTTGTGGAACACTTGTTTTGCCGACATCAACATCTCGCGGAAACCGGTATTCCAGTAGCTAGCTACGGACAATGTTGCAGAAAATGTTTCGAACTCACTGTGAATGCATATTTACACACACCGTACACATGTCAAAAATGTAAAAGCGGCGGTGGGGGTGGGGTAGGGATAGGGGTCCCTAACTCTTTTCCACCTTTGGAAGAATGTCAGTTTCTTCTATTCTTTCACGCAGTTTTCATCGTTTCGTGATGAACGATTACCCTAGATGGCTGTACCGCGGAGCATTTCCCTATGGAATGGGGAGAATGTCGTTTGGAATGAAACGAATGTCTATGCAGCAGAATAACACTTGTCTGCCCGCACAACGTTTTGAATATAGTTTCTCACATTTCTAAATCATTCTTCAATGAAATAGATTTTGTACAAGGAGAAAAGTTACCTACTTCCCTTTCCCTGGTTGGCGTAGTTCACAGGGTACCATTTTTATGTAGCAAATTACGAGGTTGGGGCTAGGTTGGGCCTTAATAGCACAGCTTAAATTGAAACTTCCCGGCAGATTAAAACTGTGTGCCGGACCGAGACTCGAACTCGGGACCTTTGCCTTTTGCAGGCAAGTGCTCTACCATCTGAGCTACCCAAGAACGACTCACGATCCGTCCTCACAGCTTCAATTCTGCCAATACCTCATCTCCTACGTTCCAAACTTAACAGAAGCTCTCCTGCGAACCTTGCAGAACTAGCAGCCCTGGAAGAAAGAGTATTGCAGAGACATGGCTTAGCCACAGCCTGGGGGATGTTTCCAGAATGAGATTTTCAGGAAGTTTCATATCAGCACACACTCCGCTGTAGAGTGAAAATCTAATTCTGGAAACATCCCCCAGGCTGTGGCTAAGCCATGTCTCCACAGTATCCTTTCTTCCAGGGATGATAGTTCTGCAAGGTCTGCAGAAGAGCTCCTGTGAAGTTTGGAAGGTATGAGACGAGGTACTGGCAGAATTGAAGCAGTGAGGACGGGTCGTGAGTCGTACTTGGGTAGCTCAGTTGGTAGAGCACTTGCCCGCGAAAGGCAATGGTCCCGAGTTTGAGTCTCGGTCTGGCACACAATTTTAATCTGCCAGGAAGTTTCATACCAGCGCACACTCCGCTGGAGAGTGAAAATCTCATTCTGGAAACAGCTTAAACTGCTGTGAGAGGAGAGAGAAAGAAGTCAAATATTTGTGACAACCAAGATTAATAATTTAATTGATGCTCGGTTAATTCTTCATCTGTACTCTACAAACCACCGTGAGGTGTATGGCAGAGGGTACATCCCATTGTACCAGTTATTAGGGTTTCTTCCCATTCCATTCACGTATGGAGCGTGGGAAGAATTATTTTATTCTTACCCTCACGGTATCTACGTGAGCTATAGGTAGGTGGTTGTAGTATATTCCTAGAGTAATCACTTAAAGCCGTTATTGAAACTCTGTTAACAGACTTTCTCGGGATGGTTTACGTCTGTCGACAAGAATCTGCCAGTTCAGTTCCTCCAGTATCTCTGCGACAGTCTTCCACGGATTAAACAAACCTGTGAACATTCGTGCTGCCCTTCTCTGTACATGTTCAATATCCACTGTTAGTCCTATCTTGTACAGTTCCCACTCACTTCAGCAATATTCTAGAACTGGTCACGTAAGTGATTTGTAATCAATCTCTTTGGTGGCGTAATTGGGCTTCCCCAGTATTCCACCAATAAACCAAAGTGTACTACCTGCTTTCCCCACGACTGAGCCGATGTGATCATTCCAATTTCATATCTCTACAAAGTGTTACACCTAGATATTTGTATGAGTTGTTCGATTCCAGCAGTGACTCATTGATGTTATAGTCATAGGATACTACGTTTTTTCATTTTCTGAAGTGCAAAATTTAACATTTCTGAACATTTAGAGTAAGTTACCAATCTCTGTATCACGTTAACATCTTATGATGACCTCACTGAATATTCATGAAGCTTCCCTCAGATAGTACGTCATTATAGATAACTGCATCATCAGCAAAAAGCCTGATTTTACTATTAACATTGTCTGCAAGGTCATTAATATCCAACATGAACAGCAAGAGTCGCAATACCCTTTTCTGGGACAGACCTGAAGTTACTTCTACATCTGACGATGACTCTCCATCCAAGATAGCACGCTGTGTCTGTCCGCCCTACCAAAATGTCCTCAGTCCAGTCACAAATTTCACTTGATACCCCATATGATCGTACTTTTGACAAGGAGCGGTACTGCGGTACTGAGCCAAATGCTTTTCGGAAGCCAAGAAATACTTCATCTGCCTGGTTGCCTTGATCCAAAGCTTTCAGTATGTCGTGTGAGAAAAGTGCGAGTTGGGTTTCACATGATCGGTGTTTTCGAAAACGATGCTGGTTGGCATTGAGGACGTCATTCTGTTCGAGATACCTCATCATGTTTGAGCTCAGAATATGTTCTAAGATTCTACAACAAATCGATGTCAATGATATATGGCAGTTTTGTGAATAGCTTCTACTACCCTTCTTGTAGATGGGTATGATCCGTGCCTTTTTCCAGGAACTGGGCACGGTTTTTCGTTCGGGTGATCCATGACAGATTATAATTAGAAGATGGATGAATTCAGTCGCAAATTCAGCATAGAATGTGACAGAGTTTCCATTGGCTCCTGGAGCTTTGTTCAATTTTAACGATTTCAACTGTTTGTCAACACCACTGAGTCTAATACTTATTTCATTCATCTTTTCAGAGGTACGAGGATCAAATTGGGGCAATTATTCTGCGTTTTCCTCTGTAAAGGAACATTTTAAATCGGAGTTAAGCATTCGGGCTTTTACTTTGTTACCCTTAGTTTCAGTTCCTATCTCATTCGCTAGGGACTGGACATTAACTTTGGTGCCACTAAACTTCTTTGGATTTTGTGAAATGTCATTTTAATATTCTGCTAAGGTATTCACTGAAGGCATCACGCATTCGCAGCAAACAAAGCTGTACAAACAGGTCCCAACCTAACCACGACCTCGTTGTTCGTAATATATCCATAAAAATAGTCAATTACCCGTGACAACCACGATTATTAGTTTAAGCTATGCTGTTAGGTTCCAAGCCCGCTTCCATAGCCTAACTGTAGCCGGCACGGTAGCTCAGCTTGTTCGCTCAGGGTACTGGCCACTCTCTTAATCAAAATCTGAGTGAGGTTCTCATCGAGAGAAAGTGGAAATGTGTCATGCGACAATCTCGAAGAACCACTGAAGACATAACGACGAAGAGACGGATCGAAAGTAAGAATATGAAAAAAAGGAGAAAAAGAAAAGAAAGAAAAACGGGTCATCGCGTCTGACTCGCTTGCGGAGGATCTGGGCTCAGTTCCCTGTATCGTGCTTCCATGGAATTTTTTACTCGCTGGCAGGACTAGAACGAGTTGTACCCACCTCTTGATACCAACTGAGGAACTACTTGAGTGAGTAGTAGCGGCTCCCATGTCTAAAAAAAAAAGAGTAGTCCACAACAGCCGTGAGAGTGGTGTAATGACCCCATGTTCCTCCATACCGCATCCGGGGTCAACGAACCTCTCTCGTGGGCCTCGTACGGCATCTGAATGACGTGACATGGCCAGTGGCGGATACAGAAAAACCTCAAGAAGGGGGCACTAAAGATATCTTGAGCTAGCTTTACTTTTACCATAATAAAAAATAATCAAGTCACAGGCAAAGTTTAATTCTCGAATAAACACTTTATTCGCACTAGAAAATTCAACGCTAGTGGATTTACCACTAAAACACACGATCACACCCCACGTATTTCTAATAGCACTAACCACAACACTGACTGAAGTCCGTGGTAATAGCCAGTAATCGCAGTTGTTCACTTTTGTCACTTCCAAGTTATGGCAACGATTGTAGCTTTCAAACTGACTACATGGCAGCGACTCTCTATGTGGCTCTGGTTGTTTAGAGAACATTCGCTGCCAGAATGTCCGCTTCCAGACTTTTATGTAGTGTGAACAAAAATAGCTGCTGTGAAAGCGACAAGCCAATATGCACATTACGACGCATTATATAAGGGCGAGTTTCCTATGGTGACGTCATCCGGTAGTTTATCTGTGTGGAACTCTTATTGTCGATTCCGTTCCTTTCTAGTACATTCGATAGAGGGCCTATGTAACAATGCGCTTTTAGGAATCTTCTCGAAAGTCACTATTACCAGAGATATACACATCAATAGTTTCCCATACCTAACTCCTATTACGAGTTAGGTATGGGAAACTATTGTTACATTATTAGTGAAAATATTGTTAACGAGTCTCTATGAATTACTATTATTAATACTTCAAAATCAGCTGATCACTCTCACTCTTGACTGATCTTCGCACTTGCACTTGCTACAACTAGGACTTTTTACTTATTCATTCTTGCCTTAATATTTCTGCTTCTGAATGTAAACTAGCTTCCTATTCGGCGAATAGTCCGTACTTATAACGCTACCTATCGGAAAGTTCTCTGTACAAGAAAACAGTAGCATTTTCGCGACTTATCTCGAACAAATGTCTGACGGAATAACGTATGGTGGTCACTATAATGGCCGCGAATTTTGGTTCAAATGGCTCTGAGCACTATGGGGCTTCACATCTGAGGCCATCAGTCCCCTACAACTTAGAATTACTTAAGCCTACCTAACCTAAGGACATCACACACATTCATGCCCGAGGCAGGATTCGAACCTGCGACTGTAGCAGTCGCGCGGTTCCAGACTGAAGCGGCTAGAAGCACTCGGCCACAACGGCCGGCGCCGCGAGTTTTCTCGTAGGTGTATGTTAGCTGTCTATGTGCCAGACAGAAACGTATAAAATAAGCTGTAGTGGACGCGCGTGCCACTTAGGAAAGTACAACTGCTCCATGCAGTCGAGTCAACTGGAAAAAGAAACGAACTAATAATGTGATGGTGACTGGCGGGAACGGCGGGGGTGGTGGCAAGTGTGCGACCACGCAAGGGGTGGGGGGGGGGGGGGGAGAGTAGGTCTCGTACCAGATAAGACTAACAGGGAATGTTGAACGTATACAGAGAAGGACAGCACGAATGGTCACACACAGGTTGTTTAATCATTGGGAGAGTGTCACGGAGATACTGAAGGAACTGAACCGTCAGACTCTTCTAGCCAGACATAAACTATCCCGAGGAGAGTGCAAGGGATAAGTCTCTGCAGCCGCGCTATTCATCTGTGTCCTCGGTGGGTCAGATGGACGCCGGCACGGTAGCTCAGCGTGTTCAGTGAGAGAGCTGCTAGGCTTCTGTAATAAAAAAACTGAGTGGAAGGATCAACAAACGAACTTGAACGGATGTCATGTGACGTCCGTAACGACCAAACAACGCTCAACAACGAACAAAATAATAATAATAATAAAAGATGGGTAGAGCGTCTGCCATGTAAGCAGGAGATCCCGGGTTCGAGTACCGGTCGGGGCACACATTTTCAGCTGTCTCCATCGAGGTATGTCAACAACACCTGTCGGCAGCTGAGGATTTCAGTTAATTATCATTTATCCCGAGAATGTCAATCAAGAGAGTTTAGGGGGCACGGCCGACTTCCTTCCCCATCCTTCCCTAAACCTATGAGACCGATAACCTCGCTGTTTGGTCTCTTCCCCCAAACAACCAACCAACCAACACACACATACACACACACACACAGGCATTCAAACATCATTTTTCCCGCGTTCCATACGTGAATGGAACAGGAAGAAACAATGGGAAGTACCGTCTGCCATGCACCTCACGGTAGATTGTAGAGTACAGATGTAGATGTAGAATAAACCGAGCATCAATTAAATTATTAATTTTGGTTGTCACAAATATTTGACTGCTTTTTCTCTCCTCTCGCAACAATTTAACCTGTGCTATTACGCATACTGCAAAGTTGCGTATTTCGTTGTGGTACAAGTAACCAATAAGACTCTATAAAAGTGGCTCCCAATTCTCGTTAGTATGCGAGTGCCCAGCTACGAGTTAACAGGTGCAGAACCGCATTTTGCCTGCTGACGTGTGCGTCGCAGCCTGTCGTAGGTTTCGCCAGAGGACAGCAGGTCGGTTGGGTGACATCGTGGTGTTTACAAAACCTAACGTCGAAGTTTCGCTAAGTCCCAACCAACCACAAACTTTGTCGCATGTTCTGTGTTGACGAGTTCACGTGCCCTGATAACAGGTTCTGTAGCAGGCAGTGTGGCCCGGGAATTCGTGCGCGCGTTGTTATGAACTGTAAACTTGCTCCAACCCATATTTAGCAAATTAGTTTCGGAAGCGCTGTGTGGTTGATATGTGAGAATGGTTTTAGAAAACATCGTAGCAGATCTTTTGAATCGTTTCCTCGGAGACTATGTCGAAAATTTGGACCAATCTCAGTTGCAAATTGGAATATTTGGAGGTGAGAATAGCGATATTGGGTGCGTTGTAGTTCTATTGCGTAGCGCTATTGTAAACAATTTCCATAAGGTACGGTATGTATTTTCTTTTTGTGTGTTGTAATCCCCCACATGTTATACAATATTTTATTAGGTGACGTCCTGCAAGGTTTAAATTTAAAACCAAGTACACTATGAGTTAAATTTGTCGGTGAAAACTTTGTATGGGCATTTAGGTACGTTACCTCTTCCAAGCTTTTAAGTAATATTAGTTCTGGCTGTGGTTCAAATTTTATAGAAGCAGCCTTAAGTGGTTCGTACTACCAGCTTTTGTAAAGTTAACTTCAGTCTTTCTGAAGGATTCAGGTGGAATTTGTGGAAACAAGATATTTGTGAATGCTTAACTGAATGAATGACCAGTAAAGTTGATAGTTATGGAGAAGCCCTCAACTCTACTATATATTGCATGCAGCAAAGTCCAATAACAGAACTCAAAAAATCCAATATTTGAGAAAGTCGACTTACACAATACAAAACTTATATTGAAATTATTTAAGCTTTCTTTAAGTTTAAAGTAAGCTTTGTTGGCAGTAAATTCCATCATAGTCTTCGTGTGTGTTTGGCACTCCACACGTGTTTTTCAGTTACAAACTAAAAAATGGCGTTTTTCGACCTGGGTCACTTTCTTGTGGGTGTGCTATATATGCGGTACAGAGGGAAAAGTGCCGAAAACCAGACCCGCAATTTCTTTATTTAAAAAAATATAGTAGTAAAAATCAACTTTTAAAGGCACAGGGTACTTACTTTATATTACCATTTATATTTTACTCTTAAAAAAAATTATTAAAATTATTTTAAAAAACGTGTGAGTTCTGAAAATAACTGCTAAAATTGGAGCCTCGAAAAAATAATCGTTAGTATCAAGTAAAATGTGAAATTGCTATCAAATAAGAGAGTACACAATCTAGTTTCAGATTAAGTGTCATATAGCACCAATCAGATGATTATATCATTTCTGTCTCCTTTGCTGAAAACAAGAGCCCTATAGTAGACATTCCTACAGGCTTTCTTTCTGAATGTGGGTCGACAGAAGCGTCCGATCCTGCGCGTCGGCTTTGACCCGTGACGTAAGGGTGTTGTGGTGTGTGACGTCATGACGGCGCGGAGTTTGGTTTGTGCGTGTAGCGCGTTTCTAGATGTTGTCGTGTTGTGATTTGTTGTGCCCTCTGGTGGTATGTTCAGGTTAACGTTTTTGTTGTTTTGTGTGAAGGTTAATTTAGTTTTGTTCGCTGTACGTTGTGTGGTAATTTTAGTAAAATTACTCGGTTGTTTTTGTTCAGGAATGGATATGACGGATAAAATTAAGAGTGCGCGTCTGAGGGATATGATGGGGAACACTCCTTTGGAACTGATCAAGTTTTTGCAGCTTTTCGGTTTAATTGCCGAGGTTGTGAAATGCTGTATTTGTGGCGTAGAAATGAATTTGGCTAAAGTTCCGGCGTCTCGGACCAGGGACGGTTATATGTGGCGCTGTCGAAAAGACATTTGGCGTCCCATACAGCGCGGTTCCTGGTTCGAGAAGTCCAGGTTTGGCATGCGCGAGATTGTACTGATGACTTATTATTTTTGTTATAGATCCCCACATAGTTTTTGCGCGCATGAGACTGGTGTGAGTGAGAGTAGTGTGCTTGATTGGTTTTCTTTTTGCCGTGAAGTGTGTTCAGAGTTCATTAGGTATAGGGGTAAGTACAGGTGTGTGTGAGTGCCTGTGTGTGATTGTGGTGGCCGACCTAGTTTGTAGGGCCGGAACTTTTTTGAGGTAAGTTTTTTTTTTTTTTTAGTGTATGTGTTGTGTGTTGGGGGCGAGGGAAGTGTTTTATTGAAATGTGTGGCTGAGAATGTTGGTATTGGTTTCGGGAGATGTTTTTGAGCTGCATAGGTCAAGGGAAGTGTTCGATCCCAATGTGTGGCTGTGAATGATGGTATTGGTATCGGGAGATGTTTTTTAAGCTACATAGGTCAAGGGAAGTGTTTGATCCTAATTTATTAGATCGGGAGCTGCTGTCGAACTATATAGGTCAAGGGAAGCGTCCGATTCCAGATGATATTTTGTTTAGTGGTATTTGAGGGGTTTTGTGATGTCGGTTTTTTTCGTCGTTTTGCGTGGTTTTGTATGGGGGTCGGTGTCTAAATTTGTTTATATTTAGTTTGTCCCCACCCAAAAACCCCCATTTCCGCGCTTGTCCCGTTAATGTCATGAGGCTTTTTGTGGAATGTGTGTTTGTTTTTCGATGTATTTTCGTCTTCATAATGTGTACGTAACGACTTTATATGAGCCATATTGCAATCGTGGTTTATGGACGTTTCCGCCATATTGTGACGTCATGGGTCAAAGCAGACGGGCGGGAACGGACGCTTCCGTATTTCCGGGTGTTCAGTATTAATTCTCTGGCAACTATACAGCAATGCTCACCATGTCATTATGAGAGTAACTCCAATGAAAGGAACTTCCATAGCAAGGCAATACTAAATCAGCTCATCAAATTTTTACCCAAAATTGTAAATCTACATGTTTTTGCTCCTTCTTCGGTTGTACTGTTTTTCATATTGGACAACTGTGTACTGAACATTTTCCAACCGATCTTTTTGTGTACTGTAGCTTGTCATTTTAGAAGGACCACGTTCTTTGATCTTCCTTCCCCACTATTATCTTAGAATTCCGAGAGAATAACTGTGTGTTTAGGAGGGGGGGGGGGGGGACCGAGCGAGGTGGCGCATTGGTTAGAACACGGGACTTGCATTCGGGAGGACGACGGTTCAATTCCGTCTCCGGCCATCCTGATTTAGGTTTTCCGTCGTTTCCCTAAATCGCTTCAGGCAAATGCTGGGATGGTTCCTTTGAAAGGGCACGGCCGATTTCCTTCCCCATCCTTCCCTCACCCGAGCTTGCACTCCGTCTCTAATGACCTCGTTGTTGACGGGACGTTAAACACTAATCTCCTCCTCCTCCTCCTCCTCTAATATAGGGAGACTTTAAACGGAAAAAGTAACAGATCTGCTTCAGGCAACTGAAAGGAGTCCAGTTTACTCAACAACAACCTATGTTTTGTTAACCAAATAAATTAACCAAACATCTAAAGGGATTGATCATAAACATTAGTTTGAATCTTACATAGTAAGAACACAAAACTAAGCTGAAGGGTTTATCTGCCAATATCTTGGCAAAATAATGAAAAATGTAATGCAGTGCAAAATCTTTTCACATAGTAATTACATACATAAATTGCCAGCTGGAATTAATTTATATAAATGAGGCAAGAAGAAAATTTGAGCTGGATCAGCATTCGAAGTCCCCAGCATTCGAAGTCCGCAGCATTCGAAGTCCCAGTCTGGCACAAGTTTTCAACTTGATCCATTGATATAAATCAATGGCCATTGACAGCTAACGTCTTTAATTCCTTTGTGTCTTGATTCATAGTGGCTGCAGGATCAAAATGTCTTTTGGACATCTGCAAAATCTTTGTTGCCAAAACATGTAACGGTGAAAGTGGGCAACTTGTGCACTCCACTAAATAGTGGTAGAAGCACAAGTTACTATAAACACTCCATTCCTCCAGAGTGCATGAGAATACATACTTAGAAGACCAAGGGTTTCACTTAAGTAGAGGTTGGGGAGGGGCATTTTTGATGACTTTACTCTCTTTAGGATCAAAATACGCATTGGATACATGTCCATTACCTGTTACACATTTTTTGAATGTACCTTGCAGTTTTGGATTTTATGATGAAAAGTGAGTTAACCATGGCAGAGAGCATTCATATATAGTGTGAACATAAACATTAGGATACACAACAGGTTGGCTTGTTACCAGAACCTTTCACATTCATGTTCATTGACCTCGCTAACTCACAACAAAATTATCACCATTCAACCTAACCTTGAATTCTCGTTACATTGCATATTGGTCTGTCATCAGAAGCAAGATTTCAGGGGCAGTCCAGTATCAGACTCTGATCAAATGTCTTTGTCAAAATGTTAAATCAGTTGTCTGTGTGTCTTAAATTCCTCTATATGATAGTAGAGTTCCTAATATGACACTTTTTTCATACATCTACATTTATTGATTTATTTGTTTTTGTCATCCATTCCAGTCATGTAATGGCATAAAACAAACTGTAAGATGTTTTTGCTGCATTACTAGATTACATTAGATTAATACTAGTTCCATGGATCATGAATACGATATTTCGTAATGATGTGGAACGAGTCAAATTTTCCAATACATGACATTATTAAGTTAATTTAACAACATACTTAAGTTAATATAAGAACTTTTTTCATTTTTTGTGTTTTTTATTTTTATTTTTTTTATTTTTAATCTTTTTATTAATATTTTTTTTTAAATTTATATCTAAAAATTCCTCTATGGAGTAGAAGGAGTTGTCATTCAGAAATTCTTTTAATCTCTTCTTAAATACTTGTTGGTTATCTGTCAGCCTTTTGATACTATTTGGTTAGTTACCAAAGACTTTAGTGCCAGTATAATTCACCCCTTTCTGTGCCAAAGTTAGATTTAATCTTGAATAGTGAAGATCATCCTTTCTCCTAGTATTGTAGTTATGCACACTGCTGTTACTTTTGAATTGGGTTTGGTTGTTAATAACAAATTTCATAAGAGAGTATATATACTGAGAAGCTACTGTGAATATCCCTAGATCCTTAAATAAATGTCTGCAGGATGATCTTGGGTGGACTCCAGCTATTATTCTGATTACACGCCCTTTTGCAATAAATACTTTATTCCTCAGTGATGAATTACCCCAAAATATGATGCCATATGAAAGCAACGAGTGAAAATAGGCGTAGTAAGTTAATTTACTAAGATGTTTATCACCAAAATTTGCAATGACCCTTATTGCATAAGTAGCTGAACTCAAACGTTTCAGCAGATCATCAATGTGTTTCTTCCAATTTAATCTCGCATCAATGGATACACCTAAAAATTTGGAATATTCTCCCTTAGCTATATGCTTCTGATTAAGGTCTATATTTATTAATGGCGTCATACCATTCACTGTACAGAACTGTATGTACTGTGTCTTATAAAAATTCAGTGAGTCCGTTTACAAGGAACCACTTAGTAATTTTCTGAAGGACAGTTTTGACAATTTCATCAGTTAAGTCTTGTTTGTCAGGTGTGATTACTATACTTGTATCATCAGCAAAGAGAACGAACTTTGCCTCTTCATGAATATAGAATGGCAAGTCATTAACAACAAAGGACCCAAGACTGACCCTTGTGGAACCCCATTCGTGATAGTTCCCCAGTTTGAGGAATGTGCTGATCTTTGCATATTATGAGAACTGCTTATTTCAACTTTCTGCACTCTTCCAGTTAGGTACGCATTAAACCATTTGTGCACTGTCCCACTCATTCCACAATACTTGAGCTTGTCTAGCAGAATTTCATGATTTACACTGCTGGTGCTTGTATCCATTTGAGTCTGCTTACTGTTTTTAAGAATTGGTCTCCTTCTACAACTGTTTAACCTCTACCCTTCGTTTCATTACCAAACTCGATATTCCTTGACAGCTCAGGGCATGTCCTGACAATCTGACATGTCTTCTAGTCAAGTTGTGTCACAAAGCTTTTATCCCCAATTAAACACAGTACCTCTTCATTAGTTACTCAGTCTACCTATCAAACCTTCAGCATTCTTTTCTAAACAACATTTAAACAGCCTATTCTCCTATTGTCTGTCCTGTCAGTCATTTATGTTTCACTTCCATATGAGGCTACACTCCAGACAAATATTGAATGGTGACAATGAGAGTATTTCCCTTAATGTCACTGTTGTATATCTGGATTCAGAAATAATGTGGAACAGTCATACAGAACACACATATAAGTTACGTGTATTAATTATCTGTTGAGTAAACTACGCATCTTTTTGAAAAGCTTGTCGAGTTGCTCTTTTCTCCCACTGTCATCAGGGTGGGAGTACCCACAACTAAAATATCTTGTATCTTTTACTTTAAATAATTATGTACACTGATAGCCCCATCTCTCTTAATATAAAATAAATACATACATACATACATACATACATACATACATACATACATACATACATAAGCAGCAGTCACAGGCCCTGCACACCATGTGCTGCTCCCACAAACTTCACCCATTCCTTTGTTCTTTGTTCAGTTCCTCCAGGTGTCTTCAGTCCCTAGGCCTACCAGGTTATTCACCAGGTCACCCATCCAGCAAAGCCTTCATTGTCTCGTAGAGTGTCTGGTGTTTGTTTGCCCACAAGTGCCCTCTTCATCTGTCTTCTGGCATACAGGCTACGTTGCCTGCCCACTGGATTCTTCTGCTCTTCACCTTCTGTAGGATTGTTAGTTGTTGATGGAGGGAGTGATCTGTCATTCATCGTTCTTCTCCATTCTCCTTTATCCAATATCAGTCTCCATTCCTTCTTCATTACTGTTATATCTAATGCTAGTAGCTTTTGCTTTATCCATTTAGTAGTGCTCCAGGTTTATGAACCGTACACAACTGCTGGACATAGAACTTTTACATACTCTCATCTTGGTATATGTTGATACTGATTTTGAGCTGAATGCCTCCCTGAGGGAATACATGCATTACAGTCCCAGTGCTAATCTTTTCTGGATGTTCATTTCTGTTCTGTTGTTGCTGGCAAACATATCCCAAATCAGGACTCATCTGACCAGGCCAGTTTTTCCTGTTGCCTAGGCTCACAAGCCCAGAAGAGACTTCGCAGACACTGTGTTGCTGTTAGCAAAGGCACTCGCATGAGTTGTCTGCTACCATAGCTAATAAATACCAAAATTTGCTACACAATCGTAATGGAAATGTTCATCATACATCCAAGATTGATTTCAGGGGTTATTTCATGCAGTAATGCTTGTGAGGGAGAAGTTTCGGCCAGTTACACCAAACAATACTCCCATTTTACAGTAGTTCATTTATTCCCAACTTTACACAAGCAAAGCTTACTCAGAACTAACATGGCGGCACTGCACAAAGGTAATATTTAGCTTAGTTCAAAGACGATATTCAGATCGAGTCTGGTGTCGACCTCATCGGTGCTAGACTTGTCTGTTAGCACTAACAACTCTATAAAAATGCCACTGGTCTGTCATTAAGTGAAGGCCATCATCAGCCACTGCATTTTCTTTGATGAGATGTAATGCCTGAAATTTGATATTCTCAGCAAACTCTTGACACTGTGGGTCTCAGAATATTCAATTCCCATACTATTCCCAAATAGTGTCCATTCATCAAGCTCCAACTACTGTTGCACATTCAAAGTCTGTTAATTCCCATTGTGTGGCCATAATCACATTATAAACCTTTTCAAACGAGTACAAATGATGACTCTACTAATGTACTACCTTATGTACATGATACTACCATCTATATATTTGTTTACAGCTACCCCATGACTGTTACCACCCCAGCATATACAGCTGCATTTTTCATGTAAAGAAAAATTTTAATAGTTACAGCGTTAAGGAGTCCATTCATAATCATAATACTCATTGAACAATAGACATGCCTGCAACTTGCCTTAAAAAACACAACTGGAAGTCCTTTAAAAATAATATCAAAAAAATGGCCAGAAGAAAAGATTTTTACACACTTAAAGAATTTTGAAGTAGCTGAATAATATATGTTTCCGAAGCATCTCAGTATTTCTTCGTGATGTCACCCAGTCTGTGTGCCTTGTTTCAACTTAGGCTTTCCAGTCCCCTTTCAAATTATTCTTACAGTATAGCAGGTCTTGTCACCTCATCTTCCTGTCCTTGACATTGTTTTGTTGTTTCTTTCCTTTGTACAGCCTTTTTGTATGTTCCTTACAACTATCACTCTTGCCCTGTTTGCTTGCTTCTGGTAGTTCTTTTAATATTCATGCAGGTGCTTCTGGTTTCTGCGAAGGTATGTTTAATTTTCTTAATAGCAACATTTATATTTCCCTTAGACACGTGGTCTTCTTCTGTTTGAATTTTTGCTCTGGTCATTCCTGCTTATCATACTGCAGTTGCTGATATTCCCATTTTTCAGATATCTGTATTCCCCTTTGCCTTCTTGATTTTGTAGATATTGTTCCTACCTTGCCGCCTCAGATTCTGTTCATATTTGGTTTTGAGATGCCCACACCTGTTGGAAGTAATTCCACAATTTCTTAGCTACTGATATGCAATATACTTTTTCCACATGGTCACCAAAGCCATGATAGGTCTAAATTTTGTGACAAGGATGCAAAAGTTTTCATCATTTTTGAGGTGTGTGTTTTTAGTTATACTGCATTCCTGGCACACTTGTTCAGCAAAGTGAACAATAAGAGGTATACAAGTTTTAAGGTTTTTGATGTAGTATTCGCCACACCAGAGACCCTCAAAGTTATCAAGAAATTTCATTGTAATGAAAAATGTAATAAATTCAGGTAGTTGCCATTTCCTGTAGTATGACTGTCAGCAACATCAGAGACCTACAGTATAATAAAGATAAACTGAGTTTTCAAAGTTATGAGTGTATATATTCTTCTGTTTACACCTGCCAGCAGCTTCAGCAATCTAGTAGCATGACGATGTCTTATCTGGTGTGTCAGTGTCACATTATCTTTTGTTTCTCCTAATTCATTGGTCAGTTGGAATTGTACATGACCACAATGGGCCAGTAATATGTTCATCATTCATTACTAATGTTAAATCCTCTATTAATTAGTACCAGACACATGTTCACTGAGCATATACACAGCAGCTGCTTGAAGGTTGTGGCTGGCAGCAGTTGGAAACATGCTGTCATAGTCATGAAGACTACCGACTTGTGCCAATATGTATCCCCGTCTGCGGGTCTGGGGATTATAATAGGCCCGAGGTATTCCTGCCTGTTGTAAGAGGCAACTAAAAGGAGTCTCTCACATTTCGGCCTTTATGTGATGGTCCCCTGTAGGGACTGACCTCCATTTTTCAAAATTGTCCTGGACACCGAGCCAATTGGAGAAGGCTGCCTTACATTGTGCATTGTGTCTATAGTGCCTTGAGATCTTTAGCCCATTTTCCCATTGACACACTGCAGTCCAGCTCGTTCTCCATCTCTTGGGCTAGGATGTCTTCCTGGGTGCGTTTTCCACCATGCACTACGCAGTGTCACTTTTTGCGCCAATGATGACCCTGGACTTCCTGGCACCTCATATCCAGCACAGTAGCCAGACCATTGTGGTGGGACTGCCATGTACCCTTTTGGTTGTAGACCCCCTGACAACATAGTGATCGCTCTGATGATGCCCGTGCTGTTAACTCCCGATGTATGCCAGTCACCCTGGGGCATCAGGACTTCCGGCAGTGGCCGTGCTGCCAGGTGGCCTTTGCTGCAGCTGGGTGGCACCTGTGGGGAGAGCCCCTGGTCAGAGTGGGCGGCATCAGGGCGGATGACAAGCGATGAAGTGTACCACGTCATCATTTGCTGGTGATCAAACACCAGCAATTTCTACGCCCTCCAAGTCCCAGTACAATGCAAGAAAGTATGACCCTAAATCATTCCCCTCCCTGGCCACATTATGGGTGGAATGCCAGGCTAAGGATGGCAACAAACCTTATTCACCCCAGTACCTTGTATGTACAAGAACTGATGGGGACTCCTTTGTTTTGATGAAGCCACAGTTTTTTGCAGCGTATTTGGGGAGGTAGAGGGCTTGTCTAAAATGTGATCTGGGTCTGTCTCGACAAAAACAGCATCCTCTGCCCAGTAACAGGTATTACTCACTTGTAACAAATTGGAGGATGTTTATGTTACCATCATGCCACATACGAGCTTAAATGTGGTTCAAGGTATTATCTTCCACAGGGGCCTTCTTTTGCAGTCTAACAACGAGCTGCACACCAATTTAGAGTGGCGAGGTGTTCATTTCATGCGGTGCGTTCGTCAGGGTCCGAGGGATAATGAGGTTGCCACCGGTGCCTTCATCTTGGCCTTCGAGGGTGACACCTTACCCGAAAACAACAAGGTGATGGTCTACCGCCGTCATGTCAACCCATATATCCCTCCCCGGTTGTGGTGCTTCAGGTGCTGGAAGTTCAGCCATATGTCCTCCCACTGTACTTTCAGCATCACATGTCGGGATTGTGGACGTCTATCACATCCCAATAATCAATGTGCCCCGCCTCCCATCTGTGTCAACAGCGGAGAGCATCATTCACCTTGCTCGCCAGACTGCAGGATTTTACGGAAAGAGAGGAAAATCGTGGAATACAAGACCCTGGACTGACTGACCTACTGTGAGGCTAAGAGAAAATATGAGCACCTACATCCTGTGGCTATGACCACCTCATACACCACCGCTACGAGAACAGTTGTGGCGCCACCAGTTTTGCGAATTGCAGTCGGCTCTCAGAGCCAGAAGGCTACACCTGCCCTCTTGATGGCAACAAGGCGGCAAGTACCCCCACTTGCCGCCTTGTTGCTCTCGCACCACCTACCTCGGGAGCACTCCCCTGAACCGTTGGGGACACCAGTCCCCACTTTTCAGCTACAGAAGCGCAAGTCTTCTTCAGCTCCTGTCTCTAGGAAGGGGTTCCTTGGGTCACTCCCTTCCCAGGTTTCTGCTAATGGGAAAGATGACGCCCGCCAGTGGCTGTAGTGCCCACAAGCAGCTTGTTGTAGACCTTCATGATCATCCTTAGTCCCAGAGACAAAATCAGTGAAGCCCTCCCAGCCAGAGAAACCCAAGGAGAAGCGAGAAAATCCAAAAAGAAGACCCCCTAAGACCAAGGAAATTGCGGTAGCACCCACACCACCGTTACTGACAAGCTCTGCATCTGAGGATGGGGTGGAGATTCTGTCGTTTTCTGAGGACCTAGATCTCACCGGATCCTCAGACACAATGGGTATAGACTGCTCAGGGAATAAGTTGGTGGCAGCAGGTGAACCTGAGGCGTAAACTGTCTCATTGAACGTTCCATGCCTTCCCAGTCTCACGATGTCTTCCTCCAGTGAAATTGCAGCGGTTTTTTCCACTGCCTGACTATCCCCCCCCCCCACCCCTCCCCCTACCTGCTCCGTGGGCCCGAGCTATCCCATCCTTCCTTCCTTTCCTGGACTGTGTTTCATTTCCTTTCCCTTCCTTCCTGTCCTTGCTCCTTCCCCTTCGCCCTCACCACTCCACCTCTTGATGTCCATTTTTATGTTGTCCCCGCTATCCTCCTGGTTATGTTGGCTTTGCAGTTTGGTTTTGTTGCATAGTTACCTCATCCTTTTGGCATTCTCTGGCCCCCCTCTGGGGTTTGACCTCCATTACTAAATTTCTCTTCCGTAGTGTGAGCCATTTGGGGAAGAGCACCTTACCTAGTGGCTCCGACGTGTGCCCTCCTAGTTCCTCTACCGTTTCCTTCATGTCATTGTCTAGCTAGGTTGCATAGCCAGCATGGCAGCCAGCCCATATGGTGGGGTCACTGTGTACCCTTTTGGTTGAGCCCTCTGAAAACACAGGGAGTACACTTCTGATACCTGAGCTGTGCCCTCCTTATGTAAGCCTAAGTGTGGTTGCTTGTCATTCTGCAGCATTGGAACTCCCGGCAATGGCCGCTGTGCCAGACGGCCCTAGCTGTGGCTGGGTGGTGCCCGTAGGAAGAGCCCGTGATCGGAGTTGGTGGTATCACAGTGGACACTACGCGAATGATACGCATATGGGTCCAGAACTCGGGCCGTTATTCTACGGCCTTCACTTTGCGTGGAAATGATTCTTTTAGTGTTGCTTCTTCTGCCCCTTCGGCCTTCCCTTCCATGGTTACCCCCTGGGAGGAGGGTCAGGCTCACTGGCTAGGGGTGAAACCTTTGACCTGCTATATGGTTTGCACCAGGACTGATGGGGATGCTTTCACCAAAACCAAACCTTTATTTTTTGTGGAACACATTGACAAGTTTGGTGAAGTGGACCTTGAGCAAGATGCAGTTGGGTCTGTTGTTGATCAAAACTGCTTCAGCTTCCCAGTCTGCAGCCCTTCATTCCTATAACCATCTCGACACAATTACTGTGCCCATTACCCCCCACCAGTCTTTGAATATGGTTCAATGTGTAATTTTTCACAGGGACCTCACTTCAAACTGATGAACTTAGGGACAATCTCGATGTGTGGGGTGTTCATTTTGTTCAGATGGGTTTGAAGGACAATTGCATTGGTACTGATGCCTTTATCCTGGCCTTTGAAGGGGATACCCTCCCTGAGGAAGTCAAGATTATGATTTATCAATGTGACATGAAGCCGTACATCCCATCACCTATGAGATGTTTAAGTGCTTGCGTTTCGGCCACATGTCTTCCCACTGTTCCCAGGCCCCTTTCTGTGGTTACTGGACGTCCACCCCATGAGGGCATTCGTGCCCCCCCCGTCCCCTTCCGTGTGTGTTAATTGTCATGGCAATCATTCTCCACGATCACTGGATTGCCCAGTTTATAAGAAGGTAAAGAAGATACGTGAGTACAAGTCCCTACACTGATGCTTATAACAAGAATGCAAGTCTTCATCCTGTGTCCATGACGTAAAGCTATGCTTTAGTTACATTGTAACCCCTTCCTCCCCGTTCCACCACCCTTCCTCCCCCTTCCTCGCCCCCTTCCTCGCCCCCTTCCTCGCCCCCTTCCTCGCCCCCTTCCTCGCCCCTTCCTCGCCCCTTCCTCGCCCCTTCCTCGCCCCTTCCTCGCCCCTTCCTCGCCCCTTCCTCGCCCCCTTCCTCGCCCCCTTCCTCGCCCCCTTCCTCGCCCCCTTCCTCGCCCCCTTCCTCGCCCCCTTCCTCGCCCCCCTTCCTCGCCCCCTTCCTCGCCCCCTTCCTCGCCCCCTTCCTCGCCCCCTTCCTCGCCCCCTTCCTCGCCCCCTTCCTCGCCCCCTTCCTCGCCCCCTTCCTCGCCCCCTTCCTCGCCCCCTTCCTCGCCCCCTTCCTCGCCCCCTTCCTCGCCCCCTTCCTCGCCCCCTTCCTCGCCCCCTTCCTCGCCCCCTTCCTCGCCCCCTTCCTCGCCCCCTTCCTCGCCCCCTTCCTCGCCCCCTTCCTCGCCCCCTTCCTCGCCCCCTTCCTCGCCCCCTTCCTCGCCCCCTTCCTCGCCCCCTTCCTCGCCCCCTTCCTCGCCCCCTTCCTCGCCCCCTTCCTCGCCCCCTTCCTCGCCCCCTTCCTCGCCCCCTTCCTCGCCCCCTTCCTCGCCCCCTTCCTCGCCCCCTTCCTCGCCCCCTTCCTCGCCCCCTTCCTCGCCCCCTTCCTCGCCCCCTTCCTCGCCCCCTTCCTCGCCCCCTTCCTCGCCCCCTTCCTCGCCCCCTTCCTCGCCCCCTTCCTCGCCCCCTTCCTCGCCCCCTTCCTCGCCCCCTTCCTCGCCCCCTTCCTCGCCCCCTTCCTCGCCCCCTTCCTCGCCCCCTTCCTCGCCCCCTTCCTCGCCCCCTTCCTCGCCCCCTTCCTCGCCCCCTTCCTCGCCCCCTTCCTCGCCCCCTTCCTCGCCCCCTTCCTCGCCCCCTTCCTCGCCCCCTTCCTCGCCCCCTTCCTCGGCCCCTCCCTCGGCCCCTCCCTCGGCCCCTCCCTCGGCCCCTCCCTCGGCCCCTCCCTCGGCCCCTCCCTCGGCCCCTCCCTCGCCCCTTCCTCGCCCGTCGGAAACCCCTCTCCTCCTCCCCTGAGACTCCCACACCCACCCCTCCAGGTGCTGCTCCCCCTCCCCATTACTTTGGCGTCTGCCGGTAAAGGACGCCCATCCCAGGATCCCCCTTCCCAGCACCTTCCAGTCCAGAGATCTGCTGCCACATGACGACCACAAGAACCATGGTCTGTGGATCCCCAGGTCCCCCATCTCTTTCTGTTCCAGATCTTGCTGCAGCTGGCTTCTTTTTGCCACACAGCCCTCCTTTATCTCAAACAGAAAAGAAGAAGGAACATAAGTCCCAGGACAATGAGCCTCTGGCGTCGTCAGTGGTCCCATCCCCCTTTGCAGCCTGACTCTGACCTGTTGTTCATGGACTTCGCCTCCTCCTTGTCGGTGACAGGTGGTGACCCGGTGGCATGACTGGCTTTAGCTTGTTCACCTCCCATTTGAATCATCATTCTGTGGTTATCCAGTGGAATTGTAATGGATATTACCATCACCTTCCGGAGTTGAAATCTCTTATTTCGTCTTACTCTGCAACTTGTGTGGTTCTACAGGAATCTCATGTTACTGATGACCACTCACTGACCCTCCGTGGGTTCCATGCTATCCATCGAAATCGGGTCGGCTGCCTCGGGCCTCTGGTGACATTTGTACGTTGGTCTGTATGGACATTGCTATAACGTGGTTTCCTCTTCAAACTACATTGGAAGTGGTTGCTGTTAGGGTCCACCTTGACTGTGAGGTCACAGTTTGCAATCTTTATCTCCCTCCTGACAGGACTCTTACACCTGCTGCCTTAACTGCCCTTCTTCAGGAACTTCCTCCTCCCTTCCTTCTCCTTGGGGATTTTAATGCTCACCAACACTCGTGTGGCAGTGCATTTCTACATAGTCAAGGTCTTCTCATAGACCACGACTTGTGCCTTCTTAATTATGGCTGCACTACTCATCACAGTGCCGGTCACGGTACCTTCTCTGCCATTGATCTTTCTCTTTCTTCTCTCTCCCTCCTCCCTCCATTCCACTGGTCGCCACACGACGAACTTTGCGATAGTGACCACTTCCCGTTCATTCTCTTGCTCCCTTCTGGTTCCCCGATGGACAGGTTACCTCGTTAGTGTCTCCAATGCGCCGATTGGCCTCTATACACTGCACAGGTCGTTCTTTCTCACTCTTTGTCTGGTTGTATTGATGACGTCCTCTGTGACGTGTCTGATGCGATTGACGCGCCGCTAGCCTTGCTATCCCTGCTCAGCCAGACTGTTTCGCCGCCGGCAAGTACTGTGGTGGAGACCGGCCATTGCAGTTGCCATCCATGATTGCTGTCGAGCTTTGCAACATCTTGAGAGGCACCCATCTGCTGTCAAGCTTATTACCTACAAACGCCTTTGTGCCAAAGCCCATTACTTAACCAAAAGGAGCAAATGAGTGTGTTGGGAATGGTTTATTTCTTCCCTCAGTTCTACTGTCCCTATGTCATGTGTATGGGCTACACTTCACTGTCTCCAATGTTGCCTTCGGCAGTCTACCCTCCCAGGCCTTACCCTCCCAGATGGCCTTTGCATGGACCCGTTGATTCTTGCGGAACATCTTGCGACCCATTTTGCAACAGTATCAGCATCAACCTCCTATCCGGCTGCTTTCCTTCACCAGAAACAGGAGTCCGAAGCTTCTGCCTTATGTTTTACCCCTTGTCAGTCAAAATCTTACAACTAACCTTTTACTGAATGTGAACTTTTTTCTGCACTTTCTTCTTCTGATGATACAGCCGCTGGCCCAGACTCCATTCATAACCAATTGCTTAAACGTCTGTACTCCGCAACGACAACATCTTCTCGGGTTTTTTTTAACTGTATTTGGCTCCAGGGTGACTTTCCTTCTCAATGGAGGGATTGCATCGTGGTTCCTGTCCTTAAGCCTGGTAAGAACACCCTGTTTGTCGAAAGCTATGGGCCAATTAGTCTGATAAACGTTGTTATCAAGTTATTTAAATGGATGGTAGCCTGTCGGCTCTATTGGACCCTCGAATCTCAGGATCTGTTGTCCCATTACCCGTTTGGCTTTCGATAGGAACGGTCTCTGATCAATCATTTACTTCACTTGCAATCTACAGTTTGGCAGGCTTTTTCCCAGCGCCGCCATTTGGGTGCAGTATTTTTTGGCCTTCACAAGGCTTGGTGCCTTCACATCTTACTTACACTTCATGTGTGTGGTCTTCAGGGCCCACTCCCGATTTTTATCTGCCAGTTCCTGTTCCATCAGTCATTCAGGGTTCGGGTTGCTATTGTTTTTAGTTCTACACAGACTCAGGAGAATGGCGTCCCACAGGGTTCTGTATTGAGTGTACTTCTTTTCCTCATTGCTATGGATGGACTTGTAGTGTCCGCCGGTCCTTTGGTCACCCCAGCTCTGTATGTGGATGATTTCTGCATTTGGGTTAGTTCCTCTTCAATGGCCTCTGCAGAGCAGCAGCTCAAGGGAGCTATATGGCGTGCCTTCAATGACCGTCTCACATGGGTTTAAATTCTCTCCTTTAAAATCGCGGGTGGTCCACTCCTGTCGCCATACTATGATTCACCCCAATATGGAGATGTACCTCGATGCACAATGACTACCTTTTTTGCCACAGTTTCGTTTCCTGGGTCTTCTTTTCCACAACAAGCTCACTTGGCTGCTCATCTCAGACTTCTGAAGGTAGGATGTTTCCATAAACTCAATGTCCTTCGCTTGCTTGCCCACACCTCTTGGGGTGCAGACCACTCCACCCTTCTCCACTTTTACCAGGCTTTAGTGCTGTCTCACTTGGACTATGGTTGTCAAGTTTATGGTTTGGCTGCTCCTTCCAGACTGCACCTCCTGGATCCAGTCCACCATTGTGATATATGTCTTGCCACTGGTGCCATCCTTACTAGCCCTGTTGATAGTCTCCTGGTTAAAGCTGGGATCACTCCCCTCCGCCCACCCCCCCCTTTCTGTTCAGCAGTCCCAGGTTCTGGTTTCTAATGCAGTTGCTGTCCGTTCCTCTCCCACTTACCCTTCCTCTCCCACTTACCCTTCCTATTCTCTTCTGTTCCCAGACCAAGGATGTTTACCGGTTGGGCTCCACCTTGCGTCTCTTCGACGTGATTTTCAGCTTCCTTCTTTGTCCTGACTCCCACGTTCCCTCCACAACACCCCCATTTGGTTAGTTCCTCGGCCCCAGATTTGGATGGACCTCCGACGAGGTCAGAAAGATTCCATTCCCCCGATGGTGTTCTGTTGTTGTTTCCGCCAAATTTTATGGGAGTTTCGGGATGCTGTTGTTTTTTAACCCAATGGCTCTAAATTTGCTGATAGTGTGGGGATATGCCTTCACGTCCTCTGTTGGCATGGAGAATCATCTCCTGCCAACTACATGTGGGGTGTTTGCTGTGGAATTGGTGGCAATTCCCAAGCCCTTACCTTTATTACATGGTTCCAACTCAACCGCGTTTTGTTATATATGGACTCCATGAGTGGCCTTCAGGCTATTGGCCGGTGTTTTTCTTGCCATCCCTTGGTCTTGGCCATCCATGACCGTCTCGCTGATGTTCACCATGCTGCTTGTTCTATTGACTCCCTTTGGGTCCTTGGCCATGTGGGTATCCCAGGTAATGAGCTTGCTGATCGTTTGGCTGGGTGAGCAGTCACTTAATCCCCTTCTCTGTAACCCCTCCTGCGGCAGATTGATGGCTGGAAAATATTTTAATCGTGGTTTTAATATTTTGACTAGAGTGATGTCGCTCAAATTTACTTTTAACCATATACATTTTTAAGCAATTTAATTTGTCAAAATTTTTTGTTCTAATGCCTACCTGCTATTAATGTTCCTTCCTGTGATATTGTTAGGTAAGGTAACAGTCTCTTCTGAAGAAGGCGCCCCTAGTTGGCGTTGAAAACTAGTTCAAGAATTTTAAATTCCATTTGCAACCAGTTGCTTGGAAATTTGTGACAATGTAATTTGTAGCTCTTTGTTCAAAACTATAAGACAAGTGTGATTTTTTTTGTATGGTTCAGCACTTTACAAAAAATGCGCAATATCTTAATCATTGAAGCTTTGTGACAACAGTGTTTGTAGATACCTGATACATTGTAGCTGAGTTGTAGGAACTCTTAATGACATTTTATTTAACAAATGATAGGGAAAAGGTATGAACACTGACAGACAGTAATACTCTTCTACAGACTGTCTGAAAATCTGGTCCGTTAGTGTTCAGAGCATAGCCGTATATTACTACATAAACAGAGTGCAACATTTAGTCATTTCCGAGAGCTCTTCATCGATTGGTAGTACTGTCTTTTTTTTTTTAATGCACTATTTGGTTTCAAGTGAGTGTCGGAGAAGCACATGTTGTGATTAGCGGGCCGTCCCCTCTGCTGCCCCATTGCACGAAGTGTTAAACGTTCAACAACGTCTTTGTATGTCTATGTCATCACAACTTCGACAATGAATGCATAGATTTCAATATTTATTTGAAGGTTGATTTAATCAGAATTGTCGTGACATAAGTGGGTTGGAAGTTTGTTCAGCTGTTTACCTTTAAACTGCTACATAAAGATGAGAGTTTTCTGGCAGCAACTCACTGCCTAATAAATAGGTAGTACATATTTAGATATCATACTAAAATATAGATATAAAAAATTTATACAAAAAACTCTGCTAGAACAGACGTTTCATGGCTCTAAATCAATCACCAATTTTGTGTTGTCTTTCGGATTTGCTACGCCAGGTGCAATTAAAAGACAAAAAAGTGATTATATGTCAACCGTAAAAGATAAGCATATCCTGTTGTGGACTGCTGTGTAGATATTCCTTAGAGCTGCAGCTTCCTGCTTTACAATTTGCAGTAGCTCTGACCGCCTGTGCAACGGATTGTACTGTGTGTGTTCAAAGAGTAAGGTGACTTTATATTTTTATGAAAAATAATTTATTCATTCATCAATATTCATGTTGTCCCCTTCAAAGTAATCCACCTCAGATACAGTACACTTCTGCCAACACTTCTTCTAATCCTCGAAGCAGTTCTGATAAACACTTTTCGGTAAACCCTTAAGAACAACCAGCGACGCAGCTTTTATTTCCTCGATTGTTGAAAATCTTCATCCTTTCATAGGAATCTTTAGTTTTGGGAACAGGAAAAAGTCGCAGAAGGCCATATCCGATGAATATGGTGGCTGAGGAATGATTGTCGTGATGCAAAAGCCATGAATTGTTTTCCCACAATTCCAGACGTTTTTAGGGTATTGCTTCTTGCAAACGGCGCATAACGTCAAGGTAATACTCCTTACTGACCGTATGACCTTGAGACAAATATTCATGATATACTGCGCCACATTAATTGAGAAAAAAAAAGGAACCAAACTTTGACATTTGATGCTTTGACATGGTGCATTGTCTCGAGTATCTGGGATGCTTCCATTGGGATTATTGGGCATTCATTTCGACGTCATAACCGTAAACCCACGTTTCGTCACCAGTTATGTTCCTTTTGAGCAAATCAGGATCATCATTGACGTCATTCAAAAGATCCTGAGTGATGCTAATGCGACAGTTCTTCCGATCAAAATAGAGAAGTTTTGGAACAAACTTCTCTGACACACGTCTCATGCCCATAAAATCTGAAAAAAAAGGCGTGGCACGATCTGACCGATATGCCAACATCCTCAGTAACTTCTCTTACGGTAATTGGACAATTTTCCAAAACAATTATCTTCACATCTTCGACATTATCACCTGTTGTTGATGTGCTGAGACGTCCAGAGCGAGGTTCGTCATTGGCATCTTCTCGGCCATCTTGGAAGAGCTTGTACCACTTGTAAACTTTTTTTTCCCAAGTGTTTTAGAGCAATTCATTTCATTTTTCACACAAAATTTGTTGCAAATTCTGTGCACCAATTTTTTATAACAATCGAAAATCGCCGAGCACACTGAAACACATCTAACCTGTCTATCTGTCAAAAACAAGAAGTATGCTGAATACATCAAACCACAGTCACCAGTTTGATCCAACGTCACAAGTATTTCTTGGTGAACGTGTTGTAACTTGCCACTGGATTTATTAGTTTTATCCCTACTTGCGCTTATTTTAGAACCATTTTTAGAAACATCTATGTCTTCTAATATTACACAAACTCTTGGAGGCAATAAAATAATTCAAATATTTCTTAAATCACGTAGGAAAGGAATGAAAAACACACACTATGGTTACGACGCATCTGAAGTTCTCCTTTCTTGCCGCTTGGAGCGCTAGTGTCGTTCCAACAGCTGTTAAACGGTAACAACTTTTGCAGCAGTGAGTGTCGCGACTGTTATGTTAGACTGTGTTTGAAACTGTGAACATATGTTCGGGACATAGCAAAAAAAGATCGATAATCGAATGTAACATGCCCGCGCAATTGGAGAAGTCACCTTACCTTTTGAACAGCCCTCGTATAAGAATGGATTGCGAACAAACTTTTTGCTGCCTTGATTCACTGCTGTCGAGTGTTAGCAACTCTACCTACCCATTTAATTTTTTAAGTAGCCTATGGTCTTCCTCACGGTTTAAGCTTCCTCCACACCAAACTCGATCACATTTGATTCAGTGTGTTAGCTGTGAAACGGTGACGGTCAGAGTTCCTCTCACATTTATAAAACTGTTACCTTATGGGTTATTCACTGTGCTTTTCCAGAAGTAGTGAAATGCTATATTATGATCGAAATGTGCTGGTTCCTGGTGGGAACGCCAAACAGGAGCCTATGTACTATTTGCCAACAAGAGGACTTTATCAAAATGCCAAGGCGCATACAACAAATGTACTTACTGTAAGAAGCCTGGCAATGAAGGAAAATGTAAACTCGTCGCTTCAAATAGTTTTTTATAGTAAATGGTAGCAGTCCTATTTCTTGTTAAGTTTGAAAAGAATCCAGCGAGATAAAATATTTGCAAAGAATATCTGAATGTGTGAGCCTGAACGCAGCCCTAGAAATTCGCAAATTAAAACATTTAACTTGAGTAGCACACCAAGTAAAACCCACACGATTGCTCATTTCTCTGCTACGTAATCACGAAACGAGAAACTGTCACGTTTTGTTGCATTTTTACCGTAACTTCCGACAATTTCAGAAACATGAAATGATAGGTTTTGTTAATTCAATGCGTTCTGCATTTTTAAAACTCACAATTACAAAATGCTCGTAATTACAAATTGTGGGGTGGTAGCACATTCTGGTGACAGCCAACGATAGTGTCCCAGTCTACAGATCACGTGTTTTGGTTGCAGTGTGTGTGTTTGTTAATACAGTAGAATTGGCTACTGTTTCTATGTTTCGATACAGTGTATCGATACGTGGAAATGTTTCAGTGTTTTGGAACGGCTGTGGTTCACTGTTTCGAAACAGCGGTGTTTCATTCTGCCCCTGTCTCGGATAACCGGACCAGATTCGATCTCGTCCAGACACAGAAACTGTATCGTTGTTTCAAAATAAGGCTGTTTCAGTCCACCTGTGCTTGGAACGGACTGATTGTATCGAAACAGTGATGTTTCATTCCGCTCTGTGTCGGAGAGATTCGGGCTCGGCACAGGTACTGAAACACAACATACCACTTCATGAAACTCTTTCAAGAGTGTCGAAATCTTTTTGACAAGCAATAGCATGAAGCTCAAGATATCCGAAAATAAAGCTTCGTTTCTAGCTGACTGTCCTATTTCGAATTGGCGTAACATCTGCTTTATAAACACTAACCAAACAATAAAACAACGCATACTATTCGCAATCAAAATAATGAATATGTGAAAATCATTCAGTTAAATTACACTTTTTTTTTATAACATACGCTTCTCTATTCATGTACAGTAATCATATTAAGAAACGCAAGTAAGCCTACAACATTTTGAATAAAAAAAAAAAAGGCGTAGAGTGACAGTTATTAGACATATACATAAATTTGATGTAGGTATCATTGCAAGCAATCTGTTTGACATATCACTGATAGTGTAAAGGTGAATGGGAAGGGCTGGGAACCATGGGGAATTTATAGTAACGGTTCGAAACACCTTGAAAGGCAAAATTTTTTCTGTTATATTTTGTTATTTATTCGAATTATTTGGCGTTATTTGTGAGTCTATAGTCACTGTGCCTATTATCCACAATGATTCCCTTATGTGCATGGAAATTAGCAGGATGGGTATATTACTCATACTGACGGAATGTGGGAATCCCAGTAGCATATCCGTTGTTTGTGCAGTTTGCTCCCACCTCCAGTTCCGTTCGTGGTGGTTCTTCTGTCTTCAGCTATGGCTGTCCTCAGCCAATTGAAAAGTATGAAAGTCACACGACACGAAAGCAGCGCATTTGCTGAAGGAAATACGAAACTGCCAAGACGCCTAAGTGATAGTTTCATACTTTCTGCGATATGATTAGCGCTGTCGCACCTCATTTGTGCTTATATGGACATTCTTATACAGTAGACATTCAAGATGATAAAATGTGTAGGTTTATTAGATTACAAAACACAAACTGTTTCACTGTTTCGAAACAGCGTATCGAAACATTTCATTGTACTGTTTCATTTGTTTCGAAACAGTTACGTGTTTCAGTTTGCCCATCTCTATAATACAGCCTTCATTTGGAAAACGGAAAAACATAGTTACATTTTGAGCACAAGAACACAGCGCAGTAATGAGAGTTTATCGCCAAAGTGCCAAAGATACAAACATGATAAAAGTTTTCGTACGCTTTCGTCGTCCCCTTGTATATGCCGATCTTGTTCACACAGTTCGTGTGTGCGCATTCTTACCAATTGATGCATTTGTCAGACTTCAGCTCGCTATACGTTTTGCCATACGATAGACATTTTGTTTCTTTCTCTGTTCCAGCTACTACTACTTTCAGGAAGCCATCTTTTTTTAAATCTTTCAGCTTTTGTTGCCCTCGCTCACAGTCGCAACGTAATATGTGTACGCGCCCACAGATGGCTCTGCTGCTTCGCATATCTACAGTGGCGTAACTCGCTCTGAGCATTTGGCGTTCCTACTCATCGTACAACAGGCCTCGAGGTGCGTTAACACAGGCCATATTTTACGGCAATGTGTAGCCGCAACAGAGCTGCCATTAATGATGCTACAATAAACGCCATTATTGCGTGATGACTGGGCAATATTGCAGATTGAACGGGTTGTTGCAGGTAGTTGCCGATGTATTGTTGAGTAGTTGCTGGTTTTGTCCACCAAAGGTGGAGACTGTTTAACATGTTTGAGCCATATCTTCGTCAGTCCTTATCTGTAAATGGTTCGCAGTACTGAGTACTGTGCAATAATACAGACCATTGACAGTTAGTGCGCAATATATTGAAGGAGACAGTTGAGCTTTCAAAATAATGACGCTAGCTCAGCACATCATACCGTGCACGGGTAATATTTGCGCAATAAAAGGCAGTTTCTGCCGAGACTGAGTATAGTTTATTCGCTCCGAACGACTTTCCACAAAGAACTGAAAATGGTAAAATCACGAGAGAGAAAAAAAAAATGTGCTGGAGGACGTGTATTAAAGCACCAAGCGGTACTTTAAAAAAATCAAATTCCAGACTGTTGATGAAAACATAATACCCGCAAATATATTTGTCCCAATGATGAATTAGTTGTTTTTTTTCTCTTAAAAGAAGTATCTGATGCTAGGGCCCTCCTCGAGGGGACCAAATAAATGAAAATCTGAGGATGCCAAATTTGGACTCTAGTGGGATGACATAGTGTAGGGTGATAAGACGTCCCATATTTTAGGGGATCATCCCGTATATTTATAGCGAGTCACTTTTTCTCCTGCCAAAATATATGTGACATATTATGTCCCGTCTTTCAATAACCACCGTTTATATTGAACTGGTGTGTTTCTAAGTAATGTGTAACATAAGCAAATGCAGAAGAAATATGGTCATACCCAAATAATGAAGAAAATACGCTCTTTGATTAACTAAATTGGTTGAAGTACGATTTTGTAAGTTCTTCGCCGATTAGTACATCTTTATTCATTCAGCGATCTTAAGAATTTGTTACTGTGATGTCTTGCCCCACTAATGCGCCGAAATATCGTGGCAGCACGTTACTGATATGCAGCAGTTATCCTGTATATTTATGGAACAAGCAGTACGCCAAGAAAAGCTATCAGAGCATCCATATCATGAATTAAGACCACTCCGTGGCCCTTGTAGTTACTCTGCTTTAGTTATTTATAGTGGGGGGTGGGATAGGGAAGGGGAAGGAAAAAGGTTTATATAGGATTACCCGCAATTACTTGCAGGCAGGGAGGAGGAAAATCACGTACATGTTAGCATACCAAGTACTTGTTGTTGTCTCATTTATGTAACAAGCTTTTCCATACAAAATGTGAGCACAGTCTTACTAGCTAGAACCTTGATCAGACTCTAGCTCGCTACACTTGATGCCATACGATAGACAGGTTTGTCTCTTTTTCTATTCCAACTACTAGTACTTTCACAAAGGCAGTTATTTTTCTTATGTAAAAGCTTTTCTCAGGTCTCTGAGTGACATTCGTGCACTCCACGCCCATAGTCGCAATGTAATACGTCTTGGCACGCACAGATGGCTCTGCTGCTTTCGCATATCTGCAGTGGCGTAGCTCGCTCTGTGCTTTCTGCGTTGCTAGCCAACGCCCACACCGTACTGAGGTGTCTTTAAACGGGCAAAATTTTACAGCAACGTATGGCCGCAATGATGTTTCATAAGTGTTGCTGCAATAAACGGCAATATTTCGGGATGACTGAGAATATCGCTAATTGAACAAGTTGTTACAAGCAGTCCGATATATGTTATCATGATTGTTCCCATAAAAATATATTTTGACAGTTTGCTTTACTTTTTTAACTCACTGTCATTAGCAGTAACAATTTTCATTTGCCTTTCCTTTGAAAGCAAATCAGTAATGATAACCAGGCAGTTTTTATTCCAAACACGCACCGTTGTACCAAAGTGGTCTGAATATCAATAATCCGGAATTCCTGCAACACAGTGATTCTTATAGGCATTTCCGTCATGCGAAACATCTTTAAGAAAACTTTCTACGTCACTACTACTACTACTACTACTACTACTACTACTACTACTGAGACTGGACTGTATAAACACTTCGTCCAATTTTCGAAACAGACCAAACACGTCAAACGTGGTATTCTGTAGATCTTGCTCTAATAATAGACTTATTAAGCGAAGTAGCTTATATCGTAATACTGTCAGCTGTTTCTGATTATCCATTCCAGTCCAGAACGTCAGTAAATATCCCCCTCCTCCCGAAATGTGAAATATGATTACAACAGTCTTTGTACTATTGGTAAATTCAGTCTGCTGAAAAGAATGGATATAAAATTATATAGCTGTTTGTAAACTGCTGCAGTTGGATATGAACTTCTCGAGAGAAGTATATAAAGCTGCGCTACTTACAGATAAAATTCAGCTCCACGTTAATGAAGGAAAACCAGCGTCCTTGATGGTGTGAACATCGGTGATAAACATGAGATTTACACCAATTTATCTGCATAGCCCTCTACATCCAAAGCTAATAGAATTAGTCAGTGAATGTAATACGAACTAGAACATTCTCGACATAAAAAAAATTACTTGTAATTCGGGAAGAAAATAAACTTGACTACGTTTACAGTTATAGGGTATATTTTCGAGGACTTTATTGTAAAGTGAGAACTGTAGGTCCAAAAAACTGCATAAGCAGCTTCGGTACCTGAGCCCATTCTGAAGATTGTGTTTACTTACACAAGATTAAAAACTTAATTAATTTACAATTTTCAATTACACGTGGAATGAATTAAACAGTTTTTTGCCCTACAAGACGAATGTAAGCTTTCGCTGTATGCCTCCAGGAAGCACTATATGGGCACCAAGATACGCTGCCCACATACACAACTTACAATGTGCCAAGAGAGCATAATTTCGGTCACTAAATGTTGACCTGGTCACTTTTAGGACTGCTAGAGAGTAGTGATGGGGAGCTCGTGAATGAGTTGTTCAAATGAACGCTTCACTCCAGTGAAGTGTGAACTAATCACTCAATTTCAATGAACTGGTACTTCAAACTCTTCACAGATAACACACTCCACACTTTTTTCTAGTTAACTCACTCTCATAGTCTCTTCCACTCTCCCTCATCCCATTACATCGGCGCTACGTCACTCATTCACTTCAGTCCACCCTCTACTGCCTGTCGACGAATCGCACGGCGTTTGTGGGAAACGATAGGTTTTGTGATTGGTTGCGGTGAGGGGCGAGGGGAAGGCAGCGTCAGCTGCTTCCTGCAGTGCTGACATCATTACCCGTGACTATTTGTGCAGTTCAGTTATACTTCGCGTCTACCGGTAGCCCATCGTTGGCAGCGCTTGCGGACAAATGAATATTATAGATACAAACGAAGAGGCTGGTATAAAGACTTTGTGACAGTGGTAAACACACTCATTCTATGTTGGATTAAATTTTAAAAGGAACATAAAATTGGACTGCATTTCGTTGGTATCCCTAGTTTTCAGTCCATGAATACAACAAATAATGTTTCACTTGGCAGATAAAGACTTTTTTGAGCGCTTCATGAGAAAGTGTCGAGCAAGATTAAATGTAATACATTCTTTATATGTGACAGGCTTCTCTGTTTATCTTTCCTGTGTCCCCTTCGACCATGCTCTATTTAAGTTAGCTCAGACGCTGTAACAGCGTAAAAGCCGTAAAACGTTGCGTGCGCGTTACTGTATAGTTCGGCCATCTGTTGGTAAAATTATGAAGTATTACGAAGCTTTATTGTACGAGCGAGCGTAGCCGCGGCTGAGCGGCGAACTGAGCAACTTCGCCAGGCTTCCGTACTTCATGAATGAACTGCTTCGTTTGAATGCTTCACGGCAAAGCGTGAAATGAATGAAATAGTTAACAGGAATGAACGAGTTCGACCCATCTCTACTAGAGAGTCATGCCAGGCAACAGTCATTGCAACATACAGCATCCGCACAATGGTCCGAACACATCGTAATTTCATTCACGAAATTGCGCTTTGATCAGTGTAATAACTCCTAGTGCAGAGGCTACTTTCTTCGCAATATCTCAATACACTGACCGAGTTGACGCAATTTCTATTCTTTGAAATTATTTAGAGAGTGGGAAGAGGAGCGTGAAGGAACAGAGATATTCAGGAATCCCTGTTAAGTCGTAAACAGGAATAATAATACATAAAAATAATTGCATATGATTCAGGTTTAGTGGTAAACAATAATGTAAGTTGATATAAATTTCTGATCTTAGGACACACTGATTTTTCTTAAAAAATTGCCTCCTACCTTAAATATGTACACACATTTCAACAATGCTCTGCGGAAATAATTTTTGTGAATGATGTAAAAGGCTGAAATCATCTCTGATTGAAAGGCAATAGCATGTATATTGCAACACAGTCATTTTATTTCTAGGTAGCAGATGTACTTGATGTGTTATAGTTCCAGCAGTCACATCTGTTTGAATTGTCTCGTTGTAAAGCTAGATGTCTAATTTTCTAGTAACTATAGTAACCATTCAAATTTCTGTATTTTCATTCTCCACTCTTCCACAAAAATCTTTTGTCACAGTGAAAGAATGCACAAAAGGATTGGTGTGTTATAATTCAACAGGAATTTTAGTATTACATTATCAGTATAGCTTGACTGATGATTCTTCATTCAGTCTATAGCAAAGAGCAGCATTGATGTCATAAAAATATAATTGTGTATAAGATGGTGAATGATCATACATAGAAGTCATTGGAACTGACCTATGATAAAAAATATCATGAATATTAAAGTGATATTATCCCTATAAATCTCTGTGTTAAGTTTTGGCTTCAGAAATGACCATAGCAAATGCTGCATCATGCTGCAAATACTGAATTATGGAAATAATTCTTTGATTTTTCTTAAGTTCTTGGATCATTAGACATGCATCCTTGATAAAGTGCATACAAAAATGACTTCTAGGCATAGCCGAAAACAAATATCGTTTCTTTATAGCAGTGAAGTCAGAAGTAATAGTTATTTAAAATTAAATAATTAAAAATTGCAAACTTCATTCAGACTATCTGGTAGCAGCAGCAAATGACCACAAAATTACTCGTAGGGAAAAGTAAGTGAAATGAAATGATGATGCCAATATACAATGTTATTTAGTCTTCATTACTGGGATATTTTGATTTCCACTGCTAGCGTCATTAACGTAGCAGTGATAGCATTGTAGCTGCCTGGTATGCCTGTGTTTACTATAAATGAACCACATGAACATGAAGGTCCTTAGAATGCAATTTCACAAGACGTTGTTTCTTTTGTGTGTCATTTTTACTATAGTATCTGATTCGTACACAGGGGGCAGCACTTCAACAATTGCTGTTCACATATTGGAGATTTTAATGTGTGATAGAGAGACTGTAATCAGAGTTATGAATATGAAACCATATATTTCCCAAAAGGTACTTCACATATGGTTTTTTTGTGCACATTGATGGAAAAGTACCTTTCGAGTTATTTAGGATTTATTGACCACCTTGTATAATTAATATTGAAAACTGATACTTCAGTTCCTGTGTGCACGTATTAACATTATGATACTGTGATACAAACTCGCTCATGAGAACTTACAGGGTACTTTCTCTTGATGTAGAACCAATAAATTTGGCGAGAAGAAAGGTTTCACAATACAAGTAAAGGAAAAAAATTAGAAAATTGTTAATTTGTAGTTATATCATACAAAAAAAAATTCTTTTGCTGTTGGTTGTTTGATTTCAAACTTGAAATTAAAACATGTCTTGGAATCCATGGAAGCAATATCTTGCCAGTATCAATGTTGAAAACAAGCAAAAATCGTTGAGATCCTCCATTCAAAGAATGGATTGACTGTCTGTATACATAATTAAGTTTGTACGGAACCCTCAGTGTGTAGGTCCTAAGCGCACAACTTATTATTCAGTAAGCAGGCAATACACAAGACTTACATGTCCTCTACCACGATCAGACATAGAAAGATAAGTGAGAGTATAAATGACAAGTGAAGCTAAAACATAATCTTGACAAACAAAATAATTTAGTGAATCATTATTTCTCACACATTCAGTTATGATTAAAAAATAATGATACAATGTGTTCTGATGCCTTTTGGTTGAAGCAATAGCAGGGAAGCGATCATGGCTTGAAGCAAAGGCCTCACCTGGAGTCGTTTCTGCAGCTGCACTCTCTCAGAACAGATCTTTAGCTGAACTATTAAAAGGAAAACTTGAGAGATAGTGTTTCGGAAAAAAACCTAATGCTAAAATTGCGGACACTGTGGAAGTAGATTTTTTTTTACATCTACCAGAACAGTTGAAAAATTCATAGTGGATCATAAAGTATTGTTGGGAATTGTAATAGGCTACACCAAAGTTTTTCACTGAGAATTAAGTATAAACTTATTGTTGCCTGACACATTGATATTGTGGAAGAAGTGGTCAGGTATATTGATTCTAGAGGACTGTTATACAGGAGGCGAACATTTTAGTGATTCTGAGTGAAAATGCATAGAGAATGAGCAAATGATCCTTACCAGATAAGACAGATGGAGGACATCAGAAAAGTTCAGTGAAGGAGAGCTGGTTTTGTGCTATCATAATATGGAGGACAGCATGTCATGGGTATGATATGTGATTATAGATGGCAATAATTAAAACAAAGGCATTCTTTGTTGCAGTGTGGTGATATATTTTCATGAAATTTAAATCTCCAACTTTCTACCCTGAATGCAAATGTATTTTGTTGGGACCCACCACATGGAAAGCTTGTATGGAAATGTTTGTGTGTGCATTTTTTGCATGGTGTTCGAAATTGTAATGGTATAGAAACAGTATGAAAGTGATATGATGAAACCTTTGCTGGACACTTAAATGTGATGTTAGGAAGAACTCCGCTAATAGCTATTCAAATTGTTGTTTACTAAAACACAACCGGTTTTGCAGCGTAAAGCCACATTAATAGATGCAACCTACATGATAAGGAGCAAAGTACAGTGTCACAACATTTTATGGACGTTAAAATTAATACAGGAATGTCTAAAATATACATACAGTGTTGAAAGATCAAAGGCATACTGTAATATAACGTGGTGTGAAACGTTTATGTTGAAGTCTGGGGTGAGTATCATAGTTTAACAAAAGGGGAAAAAAGTTCAGTATATCTAATTATTTCATACCATGTTGAACAACACATTACCAACATCTAACTAATCCTCCACCAATTCTGTATGTATCTTGTGTAAACCGGGGTGCTGCTTCTTGATACTGCCGTAGGTTTATTTTGATGTTACTGCATCATCACATGGATATCATGTAATGGTCAAAATAAGTTTTAGCAGGTCTTGTTTACAAAGGCTTTTTTATTTTGCAAGCAAGATATTTGGCAGCGAATGTTCATCATAGAACTTACACCTTCCAATTTTAAATAAAAACAGTCAGACTACATGCTGTTGATGAAAAATTCGGCCTAAAACTAAAGTATGGCCGTGTAAAAATTGCCTCTATTTAGATGTTTTTAAACAATTACTGTCATTGTTACTTATTGAATTTTGCATAGAAACAATGAAAGTTTTTACATACATCTTCCCAAATTACGTAGAAATTTACATAAATGAAAGTTATTAATTCCATACAAAGACAGGAAAGAATCTGTTTCTCTTAAGACTATAAATTACATTGTAACACTGCAGCAATATATTTCATTAATTTTCGTATAGTTATTAATTGACTGAAATAAAGATCATTCTAGCATTCTCAGGTGTACAGAGTGATTAGTTTAATCAAATGAAAGGCCTAGATGCAAGTAATTATTTTTGTATGAGTAAAATTTATATTTCTATGTGGTTGTAATTACCGGTTCCAATTAAAACATGAGTGTGATTGATTTTGACTGAAAAATCATTGTATCATATTTTTGTTAAGGATTCAAACAATTCCTGGCTTCAAAACATAAAAATAGCTGTCTCTCTATGACTTGGGTGTGTTGGAACTCCATAATTACAATAGCAAAACCCTTCCTACCATGTGCCTGTAGATTGTATTGTGTGTAAATTATAATGTTTCATAAGGTTTTAGTCAAACATGTTTCCTTCATTTCATTTAATGGTGAGACCCAATGTAAATAATATCAAAACAACAGTTTAAAGTAGTGCAACATACTAATATTATATAAATGCCCTCTTCAGGAGAGCAGAGATGAAATTGGAATAGGATATATGGTCCCAAAGGGTTGTGGTATTACAATACCCTTTGGTCATAGTCAAAATTTAGTATTCAGTGAATATTGTCAGTACTATGGCAAGCAAGTATAATGAAGATGTGCTCCATTCTTTAAAATATGCCTGCATCTAAAAAGAAAAATAGAAAAATATTTTAACTGAGCGAACACTAAAAGTTTTTAAAAAGGGGCCAGATTGGGGATAAAAAATTGTCACTGCTATTGCGAATAGTCACAGCCCTCAGGGAAGTATCAGGTGATAGCGTCTTACTGGTGTGACCGCAGCACTGCTCGGCGCAGGCCGAAGTGAAAGTGGCCTGTATGAACGACGAAGAGAGACTAGCTGGCTGGTGCAATGGCAGCTATCCATGTGGACACTACGATATCATATACTCGTTACTAGGAGTGCTGGGTCGCTGCTACCTTTACAAGTGAGAATAATTGAGAATTTTATTAATAGGAGCGAAGGGTATTTGTATGGTCTTTTAATGTTGAATATATTTTAGACATTGCTTTATTAATTCTAATATCCCCAAAATGTAGTGATCCTACTTCGCTTTGTACCATGTAGGTTGCACCTGATGATCTGGCTTTAGTCCACGAAACTGATTATGGTTTAATAAACAACAATTTTACCAGCTGTTAGCAGAGTTCTTTCTGGCATCATGCCTTTCAACAGCGTTGATTGCCTGGAATATAAAATAGTTTGTGACTTATGTGTGAATAACAGAGTAGTCATGGAGATGTAATAGAAGACAAGGGTATCAAAGGAGGTTCAGGGAGTCATAAACAAGAACAAAAACGCGAGTTCAGAAGGTCAGCTAGAGAACCTACAGTGCCTGATAAATTCCAGAATTATGCCACCAAGGAAAAATTCTTGCCAGTACCAGGAATCAAACCTGTATCCCCACTCCCCCGACGGCAGTCTTCCTCAAGAACCACTCAGCTACAGAGGCCGACAAAACCCTATAAACAGAACTTAAATATCAGTGTTGTTGTAATTACAGGATGGCTTTAAGTGACCAAGATGCCATTATCGGCAATCATTTAGTTTGAACGAGGTCATCTAATTGCGCTACAAGAAACTGGATGATCCTTATGCAATACTGCACAAAGACTTAAGGCAGGAATGTAGCTACTGTACATGATTGCTGGCACTGTTAGTCACGAGAGGGTGTGGTTGCAATAAGATTGAGCTCCTGATGCCCACATGGCACTATGAGAGGGAAGACAGACATGTTCAGCATGTGACTCTGGCGCATTGTACTGCAGCTGCAGCAGCAATTTGGCAGATTATTTCAAGGACAACTCTGCCTGAAGCCATGTAGTGTGTGTTTTACTAACCCCAAACCATCACCATTTGTGACTTCAATGGTGTCAAGGGAGAGCCTCACTGGAGCGCAGAGTGGAGGTCTGTTGTGTTTCCTGATGAAAACTGTTTCTGCCTCAGTGCCAGTGATGGCTGTGTGTTAGTTAGGAGGTGGCCAGCTAAAGGCCTGCGACAAACCTGTCTGCGTGCTACACTCACTGGATGTACACCTGGAGTTATGGTCTGGAGTGCAATTTCATACGACAGCAGGACCAATATTATGGCTGTCCCACACACTGTGACTGCAAATTCCTATGTCAATATGGTGATTTGACACATTGTGCTGCCATTCATGAACAGTATTTCAGGGGATGTTTCCCAACAGTATAACGCCCACTCACGTACTGCGTTTGTAACCAGACATGCTCTATGGAGTGTGGACATGTTGCCAGGGTCTCCTCAATCATTAAATGTGTCTTCAATGGAGCATATATGGGCCTATGGGACATCAACAGATGACAACACCAGTGTCATCCACAAACAGCATTAACCATATCTGTATTGGCATACCAAGTGCAACAAGCATGGAAGTCTATCTCACCTGCCACCTGTACAACATCCACACCTTGTACATCATCTGCAGATTCCATCTCCCTCACCCCTTTGTGTCTTCTATCCTCTCCATCACCAGTGTGTAACCACAACTTTATCACCACACCTTTATCTCACCATCTCCACGCCATCCACCTCCGGGATGATGAGCTTCGCCCTGATACCTACTCCTCCTACCAACTCTAGCCCCACCTCCCCCATACCCCTTCTCAGGGCACCCTCTCCCCTTCTCTCCCCTTCTCTTCCCTTCCCCTGACCGGTTTTTTCCTCCCTCACCACCCACTCCCTTTCCAGTGCACCCCTTCTGCGTCTCTGCGCTCCCTTCGGACTTGTCTTCCCTCTCCATATGCCGTCACTTGCCCCTTGGTGCGCTCACATTGCTTTTCCTACCACCCTCTCCAGTACATCTGCGCCTCCTGTCCCTTCTTTTCCCTCCTCTCAGGCCTCTCCCCCTCCCCCCCCCTCACCCCTTCCTCCTTGACAGGTCCCTCCTGGCAGTTTTTGCCCTTCGTCATGTGTACTCTGTCACATACAGTGGTTTTAAAGTGTCATTGTTCTGGTGTGTTTCAATTCTGTGGCCAACTTTTAACTCGTGCGTGTGACTTCAGTCTTTTTTACATGCTACAAATCGCCAACTGTGTTTTTTAACTTGATGTGGACCTTTTTAAGTGTTCCACAATGAACGTCTCCATGTACATGTATATTTTAACCCCCACTGTCTCCCTTCATTATGTTCTTATGTCTCCCCTTATCGCCTTTTATATGTCTCATTCTCATCTTTTTATTAAATGTATTACTTGGATGATGAGCAGCGGATTGTGCTGCTCCCAGCTTTCCCCTGCCCCCTAAGGGTATGGGAAACGAAAAGAAGAAAAACAAAAGCGGAGCTGTCGTTTGTCAGGTGGTTCATGTGAAAAGCTCTCCAACGTTATTAGGGCCGCAGGCTTTGAACATGAAATGGTTGTTGGAGCTACATGCATGCGACATTCTATTTCGTAAATCGTTACGGAATTCGATAATCCGAGATCGACAGTGTCAAGAGACTGCCGAGAACAACAAATTCCGGGCATTACCTCTCACCACGGACAACACAGCAGCCGACGGCATTCACTTAACTAGTGAGAGCAGCAGTATTTGCGTAGAACTGTCAGTGCTAACAGAGAAACAACACTGTGTGAAATAACCCCAGAAATCAATGTTACGACGAACGTATCCATTAGTACAGTGTGACGAAATTAGGGGTTTATGGGGTATGGCACCAGACAACCGAAGCGAGTGCCTTTGCTAACAGCAAGTTATCTCCTGGAGCACCTTTCCTGAGCTCGTGATCGTATCTTTAGACTTTAGACCCTAGACGACTCGAAAACCATAGCCTGGTCGGATGAGTTTCCATTCAAGTTGTTAACAGCTGATGGTAGGGTTAGTGTGGTGCAGACGCCACGAAGCCATGGGCCCATGTTTTCAACATGGCACTGTGCAAGCTGGTGGTAGCTCCGTAATTGTATGAGCTGTTTTAACATGAAACAGAGTGGGTCCTCTGGTCAAATGAACCGATCATTGACTGGAAATCGTTATGATCGGCTACTTTCGGACTATTTCCAGCGATTCATGGGCTTCAACACTGTTTCCAGACAATGATGGCATTTTTATGGATGGCTGGCTGTAGTGGGCGAGCGGTTCTAGGCACTACAGTCTGGAACCGCGCGACCGCTACGGTCGCAGGTTCGCATCCAGCCTCGGGCACGGATGTGTGTGATGTCCTTAGGTTAGTTAGGTTTGAGGGGCTCCGGAAGGCCCTATACTTGCAATATTAAAATAACGCTTATAAATTACATCTTTCCTCACAAAGTATTTGAGGTAGGAAGTTGAACTTTTTACAGATTATTTATTGGAATATGGGCTACAACTTAACACAGGGATTTTACAAAATTTTAGTTCAGTTATTAAAGATGATTTTTTTCAATTGTAATGAAAATTCACAACATTTTTTTGCAATTTTTTATTTATATATTCAAAAATATACAGTTTTTTGGAAAAAGGCTGTGTTAAATTATGCAGAAGGTACTGTGTAACATTTACTGAAAGTTTGAACCAAATATGTTTGGAAGATCCTTAGAAAACATGTAATTAGTATGAGAAAATAAAAGTTTTGGGAATCGAGCGACAAAGATTGGATTAACTTTTTAGTACATTCCAGGTCCATAGGATGGATTATCTTCATCCTCTGCAAACTCCTCCTCCAGCTTCCTCCTGTTCCTCCTCCTGTTTACTCTTGCTTGTATTTCTAGACTCTTTACAGCCCTGTCTGCAGCCCGAAGGCGTTCCTTGTCTAAAGCAAGCATCGCTCGTACCATGTTAGAACCTATCTTGATTCCCATATTTCTAAATACCTTGCACCTTACAATTTTGCCATCATTGAAAGTCGCAACAGCAACTTTACTTTTACTCATTATTATACTTCAACAAAACAGAGACTCAAGAAACAGAATTAATTACGAATATTTTCGAGATAACGACAGAGTAAATAAACATGAAACAATCGACAATCACACCAGCGATATATATTGAACCATCACAGGTTAGCCACAACACATACTTTCTCACATCACTAAAATGTACCTGATGAACACGGACGTTAATAATAACACCATTTGACAGCAGTTTAACAGCGCCACAGTGGGTCACGCCCATGTAGAACACATTTCAAAAAAAAATTAAAAATAGTTGTAGTCTTCGGAATTGAATAAATTATATATCTATTAAAAGGCAATAGTCTGCAGATTCAGAAAACGCAAAAAAGTAAAAATGTAACTTTTCATGATTTTGAGCTTTTCCGGAGCCCCTTAAGTAGTTCTAAGTTCTAGGGGACTGATGACCTCAGAAGTTTAGTCCCATAGTGCTCAGAGCCGTTTGAACCACGTCATTTTTATGGATGACAATGCGCCGTGTCACTGCGCCGGAATTGTTCGTAGTTTGTTTTTTAAGAACATTCTCGACATTTCGAGCCAATGATCTGGCCACCCATCGGACATTTGTGGGATATAATCGAGACGTCAGTTTGTGTACAAAATCTTGCATCGGCAACACTTTTGCAATTACGGGAGATTGCAGAGGCAGCATGGCTCAACATATCTGCAGGCGACTTCCAACGACTTGCTGATGCCATGTCGAGTTGCTGGACTGCGCCAGGCAAAAGGGCCCAACACAATGGTAGGAGGCATTCCATGACTTTCGTCGCCTCAGTGTAGAGCCGACATTGTGTATAGTAATTATGGTGAAGTACCAGATCAGTCCTCACCGATAATATTATGTTTCTTTTTGTATAATTAATGTAAAACCTCTGACATTGAAAATCAATGAAGCATATGTATGCCAGCAGTGTTTTACTTTTTTTAAGAAACAGCAGAATTCCTGAGGATGTGTTAAGGAAAATTACCCCCTTTTTCGAAAGTGATTGATTTCAGAAGTTGTTGTAACAGTAGCAGAATAAGTCGGATTATGTTTGTTTCATTTATCGTGTTGAACAATAATATCCGAATTTCCACCGCGTGCAATGGAAATCGTGGCATTGCAGATTCTTCTGTGAACTTCGTAACTAAGCTTTCTCTCTTCGAGAAAAGCATATTATTCTTTTAAATCGGTATGAATGGTGCATTTGTGTTTAGGCACAACAGCTTGGTTCACGCAAATAACAACACACAACATTAACTACGAACACGAGACTAAGGAAATTTCGTCTGTCTTAACTGTTTACAGATCGCGCCAAACAGTAAGTCAGATAAGATGCGATGCAATAATCCTCACGACAAGGAATGGCGAAAATAGGCACAAAGAAAGCGAATAAATTCCTCTTTAAATTCTCTGAGAGAAAATTGGGGAACCAGTTACCTCAATCTTCATTCTGCCTTCCTCTCCAAAACTTTTGGCATGCGAACATATTCGCGCTTTTTCGTGCCGAAAGAAAGCAGTAGAGTCAATGACGTGGAGAGAGAGGACACAATGATTGTGGGAGAAAGAAAGTGGTAGTTAAAGAGAAAGGGAGGTGGATGAAGATATAGCAGTGTGGCCAAAGAGAGAGGAGACAGTCGCAGTAAAAGAGGAAGAGAGATGGATGGAGATAGCAGTAGGTGCAAAGGAGATAGGAGACAGTGAAAATAAAAAATACAGATGAGTGGAGACCATACATTTGCTTAGAGGATCTGGACCATCCCAGACCGGCAAACTTTAATTCGCAGGTATTAGGAAAAGGGCGCGTTGGACGGACATTATAAACACTTGCGTAACTTTTTAGTTAGTGAAGCGTGGTAGGGACAGTTGAAATGGGAAAGAAAGACAAAAGGAGTCAGTGTAAGTGCGAGGGGAGACTGTGGCAGTGGGATATACTGTAAATCAATAGGGGGGGGGGGGGGGGAGAGAGAGAGAGAGAGAGAGAGAGAGAGAGAGAGAGAGAGAGAGAGAGAGAGAGAGAGAGAGAGAGAGGCAGTGAGGACGACATGTTGAATATGGAGGCTTAACTACATAGAGAGACTGGATAAAAGGATTTAGAAAATTCTGTGTTAAAAGAGCGTGAATTAGCTCGCATACCAACATTTTTGGTGTGTATGTGTGGGGTGGGGGGGGGGGAGGAGGAGGGGTTTTTGGGGGGGGGGGGGGGGGGATAGGCGGAATAAGGACTGAGAGAGCTAGTTCCCCACTTTTCAGTCAGCCTTTTACAAAGGAACATACTCGCCTTTTTCGTATTCCGACGAAAGCTTTTTCTCTGCTGCTTTGTAAAAATGGGTGATTTATAACGAGTGCAAGATGCCGATAAAATCACTGCTTCACTTGCTTTTACGATAAATATGAGCCCAGCGCATGCAAACCGTCAACTGTAAAATAAAAAAAAGGTATCTAATTTGTATACGAAGTTCTTATGTAATCCCTCCCAGGAAATTTATCTGTAATCTCAAATTTTCCTTTATCTTCCCTTCTCATGTTTTATACGAAACTATACAGACGGAAAGAATGGTCGCAGCACCAAGGAGTTGTGCTACATAAACGAAAGTTGACAGGCGTGTTTCTGCAATTGAAAGATGAAGACTGCTAAATTGTCGCGCCAATGCGTAAGATTGGCGCTGGTAGTGCCACTATGATGCTGCGAATCAGGTTTCCTTTAATACACCTTGTAGCTGACGTTTGAGATTGAACGTGGTGAGTTGATGTTATTCGGGAATGGCCAAAAGGTGAAGACGACATTATCAGCACCTTAGTGAGTTTGAACAAGGTCATGTAATGGGGTTACGAGAAGGTGGATGTTGTTGCAATACTGCGGAAATACTTGGCAGGAACATAGCAACTGTACATGATTGCTGGCAGCGGTGGTCACGGGAATGTACGATCGTAAGACGACATGTCTCCGGATGCCCACTTGTCGCTACCAGTGGGACAGACCATCGTGTTCGGCTCATGGCTCTGGCACATCGTACTGCGTCTGCAGCAGCAATCTGAGTAGCAGTTGGCCCCACAGTGGCACAACGAACTGCTGCACATCGGCTACTTAAAGGACAGCTCCGAGCTAGATGTCCAGAAGCATGCATTCCACTGATCCCAAACCAATGTAATTTGCGATTTCAGTGGTCTCAAGCAAGAGCCTCATTGGAGGGCACGGTGGAGATCTGTTGTGTTTCCTGATGCAAACTGGGTTTGACCGTATGTTGGTTACGAGAAGCCCACTTGAGGGCCTGTAGCCGATCTGTCTGCGTGCTACGCACACTGCACCTACACCCAGGGTTACGGTGGGGGTACGATTTGGTATGACAGCGAGAGCACTCTCGTGGTTATCCCACGCACTCTGACTGCAAATATGATCGTCGGACTGGTGATCGACCGGTTGCCCTTAAATTCATGAGCAGCATTCAAGGGGGTGCTTTCCAAAAGGATAATGCTCGCCCACTTACCGCTTTTGTAACCCAACATGTTTTACAGAGTACTGCTAGTTGCTTAGGCCTACTCGATCACCAGATCTGTCTTCGGTGGAGCACATATGGGACATCATCAGACCACAACTGCAGCATCATCCACAAACAGCATTAACCGTCCCAGTATTGACTGACCAAGTGCAACAGGCACCCACAAACTAACATCCGGCACCTGTGCAACACAATGCATGCACAGCATTGCCCCCCTCCCCCCCCCCCCCCCACCTGCCCCAGGGCCCATGGTCCTTTCGTGAGTATGTGCGTGGCGAATATGGTGCCCTGAGCTTTTCCAGCCCTCCTTCCTTTTCAGTGCTGCGTTTCCTTTCCTTTCCCTTCCCCTCCTTTCCTGTCCTTGCTCCTTCCCCTTCACCCTCTCCTCTCCATCTCTTGGTGTCCTTTTTTATGTTGGCCCTGCTATCCTCCTGGTTATGTTGGCTTTGCAATTTCGTTTTGTTGCATAATTATCTCATCCTTGAGGCATTATCTGGTCCCCCTCTGGGGTTTGACTTTCATTACTAAATTTCTATTACGTATTGCGAGCCATTTGGGGAAGAGCACCTTACCTAGCGGCTCTGACGTGTGCCCTCTTAGTTCCTCCACCTTTTCCTTCACATCGTTGTCTGATGCCAGCTAGGGTGCATAGCCATCATGGTAGCCAGCCCATGTGGTGCAGCCGCTATGTACCCTTTTGGTTGAGTCCCTTGAAACCACAGGGATCACACTTCAGATACCTGAGCTGTGCCCTCCTCATGTAAGCCTAGGAGTGGTTGCTTGTCATCTTGGAGCATCGGAACTCCAGGCAATGGTTGCCATGCCAGACAGCCCTTGCTGTGGCTGGGTGGCGCCCGTGGGGAGAGCCTCTGATTGTAGTGGGTGGTATCACGGTGGACGCTATGCAAATGAAATGCATACGGGTCCAGAACTCTGGCCGTTCTTCTACGGCCGTTTCTCTGCGTGGAAATGATTCTCGTGCTGCTTCATCTGCCCCTTCGGCCTTCCCTTCTATGGCTACCGCCTGGGAGGAGGGTGAGGCTCGTCAGCGAGGTGTGAAACCTTTGTCCAGCTATCTGGTTTGCACCAGGACTGATGCGGATACTTTCACCAATACCAAACCTGTATTTTTTGTGGAACACATTGACGACAAGTTTGGTGAAGTGGACTCTGAGCAAGATGCAGTTGGGTTTGTTGTTGATCAAAACTGATTCAGCTGCCCAGTCTGCAGCCCTTCATGCCTGTAACCATCTTGACACAATTCCTGTATCCATTATCCCCCACCAGTCTTTGAATATGATACAAGGTGTAATTTTGAAAGGTGGCTACAGTGAGCCACAGCGCCAGAGATCGCGCCAGAGGGTTTTGTTCTGCCGCCTCCACTGGCAGTGATTATTGAGAAGTAGCGGCAGGCAGTTCTTGTCGAGAAGCGGTGCTAGGCGGTTCTTGTTCAGATGTAGTGGAGAGTTGTTGAGATATGGTAGTAGTGAGTGTTTGTTATATGTTTTATGCAGCTATTTGATGGGAAAGATAGCAGCTGTTGTTCCAATGGAGATATTGTAATGATCAGAGTGCTTTTCGTCAATATATATGAAGGTAACAAATTCCCTGTTTTTTTTTTTCTTTTATTATTTGCGTGTCTCAAATAATGCATCATTACAGGTTCAGTCAACAAAGCATCTGGCTTGTGTTCTTGTATTAGAGTGTAATTTTGGTTTTCTTGCGCAATTATAGTATTTCTAATTTTTTTCATCACGTCTGTATAATTGGTATTTAAAAATTCTTGTCTTGTTGAAGAAGAACCGTGCCAGACGTGCGTTGAGTCATACTTCCACATACAGAACAGTTATACTCGTGCTTTGGTTTCGTAGGTTTTATAGTTGCTGGGGACTTAATTAATTAATTGTATTAACGAAAATTTTCATTTCATTCTTTGTTGTTGTTCCATGCAGTCAGATTGCGTACAAAAACTAGTCAGGGCCAGCCGTTTACGAGAGACTTCGTAATCGGACTTACAGCTACTAAAAAATATTTGCATTTTTATTTATTTTAATTAAGCCCCCATGCACGTGGCGACCGCTGCTTCGGATCGTCCCTTGGAATCTTCTGATTGTAAAAATAGTAACACAGTAGTATTGTTGTAGTAATTTGTAGTTTAGTAATTGTAGTCTATTTTGCATGTGTAGATTTGTTAATTGGCATTCTTCTAACGGTATTTTTCAAAATTTAATTTTTATTGCCTTGTATACGCGTTTGACACTTTAGTGCAATTATTTCAATTGTTCGTTAATCGTGTTTGAAGGAAACATTTCGTGTGAATGGTATTGTTGGAGATAGAGAGTCATTGTGTGTAATTTTCGTACAGTGACGAGTTTTGTATATTTTGTAAATGATTACGCGATCAATGAAAAAGGCAAAAATGATGAATAGTGAGAATAACGAAATTGTTGACATGGCGAACTCGCCAACACAGGACAACAGTATGATGGATAATGAAGTGGAAAACAATGTAATAAGTCGGGAAAATAGTCCGGAACCATTTCAAAATTTTTCGCAATCAGAAAATTCACAGAATCCGAGATTAACGACAGAAGATTCTGGAACAGTATCGAACACAGATAGCTTTACAGCTACGACGAGGGAAACTGGTTTTGCGGGAAATGTTAGGGGCGAAAAGAATTTTGAACAAGTTAACACGGAGAAGTTGATGAGTGCAATATTAAATTTGGGATCTCGGTTAGACTCACAAATGGGAACAATGGAGCAGTTACAATCTGAATTAAAAACAGATAGGGGAACAATGGAGCAGTTTCGATCTGAATTAAAAACAGAGATAGGAACAATTAAAACAGAGATGGGAACTTTGGAAACACGGATAGATTCACGAATAGGGACATGTTTCAAAAATATGAAAGATGAATTAAAGAAAGAAATCAGAGAAGAAGTACAACCGATTTTGAATTCTCACAATAATAGATTAGTTGCAGTAGAGATTAGACAAAGGGAACAGGATAGAGAACAGGAAGAAAGAGATCGCGTGATAGTACAGATATTTTCAGAGTTAAATTTACAACGTGCAAAGGATAAGGAAGAAATATTTGAGAGAATCGAGGAATCCGTACCAAATGACAGACTAAATAACCTAACACAACAATATGAACAGTTAACTACCAAATGTGTCAATACTGAAACCCGAGTCGCGACACTGACGGAAGACGTAAATAAACAGAAAGAACAAATAGGTGATTTATCGGAAAGAGTTGAGGAGATTTCAGATAAATTGACAAGTCTTAGTTTAAATGGGGACAGAGAGTCAGATGATACAGCACCATTGCCATTTGCAGAAACCGAAGAGTACCAGAACATAAATAAGCATGTTGAAAATCAGGGAAAATTTAATGAACGCGTTAAAAGGGAAGTTGAGGCATTACGAAAGCAAGTCAAACAGATCGAAGGCGAAATCGTAGGAAAAGACAGCAGAAGAAATCTAGAATCACAGATAGCAGAGGGCTTTGAAGAAAATAATTTGTTTCATTTACGGGATGCAACAAGAGAGCGCCAGGCGCGCGAACTTTACAATAATCGACATTCGGACTGGGACAGACGCGGTAGGTCTTTGTCGCCACGAGGCGAAAACTTTGACTATAAACACTTTTTGACTGTTCGGAAATTTAAGATCTTCCGCAATTCTAAGAATGACATACATCCATGTTCATGGTTAGATCAATTTATGTACGCACTTCCACCAAATTGGCCACTAAGTCACAAACTGGAATTTATGTGTGGGTATTTAGAAAACGAACCGGCGACGCGGATGCGCGCACTCATTAGAGATTGTAATAATCTGAATGATTTTTATCATGCATTTCTATCGGCATATTGGTCCGAAAACACGCAAGACAGAGTCAAACACAGTCTTATCATGCAGCGTAATTTCAAACAGTCTGAGTTCCGCACGCCAGCGGAATATTTTGAAGACATGATTCGAAAGAATCAGTTCCTTTCCAACCCTTATAGCCCGACTGAATTAATTCGCATTTGTTTAACTAAGCTGCCACAATCCATAAGACAAATTGCTTTAGCTGGAAGATGTAAAGACGACATCGAGACTTTTAAGACTTTGTTGCAAGAACTTGAGTATGACAATGATGACGGGACTTCTTGTAACTTTTTCAGTAACAGTAATTACAATAGATTTTCAGAGAAAAGGGATAGTGATCGGAACGGGCGTTATATGGGTAACTTTGAGAATGACAGACGTAACAGACAGGACAATAGATACCAGCCTTATGACAATAACAGACGTTCTAACAGAAATTACACAGACAATTATAATAACGGTAATTCGTACCGGAATGATCAATCATACGGAAACAGTAATCGGTATTATCAAGACAGAAATTATTCAAACAGTAATAGAAATTCTTACTACAGAAATAATCAGGGTAGTAGATACAACAATAATTTCAGAAGTGACAGTCGAAATTACACAAGAAGTAGTTATGCAGACAGACAGGAAAACAGAAATTTTAATAACAGACACAACCAAGAATTTGTATCTAACAGACAGGAGGGACCTAATTGGCATCCTCCACGTGACAGAACTTCAGAGAGACAAGTGCAAATCGTAGAAATGGATCCGCGAAATGACGCGAATAATCAAAGACGTGACGCAAAAATCGACAATGACTAGCAGCTTCGGCTTCTGGCAGCAATATATACTCCTGGAAATTGAAATAAGAACACCGTGAATTCATTGTCCCAGGAAGGGGAAACTTTATTGACACATTCCTGGGGTCAGATACATCACATGATCACACTGACAGAACCACAGGCACATAGACACAGGCAACAGAGCATGCACAATGTCGGCACTAGTACAGTGTATATCCACCTTTCGCAGCAATGCAGGCTGCTATTCTCTCATGGAGACGATCGTAGAGATGCTGGATGTAGTCCTGTGGAACGGCTTGCCATGCCATTTCCACCTGGCGCCTCAGTTGGACCAGCGTTCGTGCTGGACGTGCAGACCGCGTGAGACGACGCTTCATCCAGTCCCAAACATGCTCAATGGGGGACAGATCCGGAGATCTTGCTGGCCAGGATAGTTGACTTACACCTTCTAGAGCACGTTGGGTGGCACGGGATACATGCGGACGTGCATTGTCCTGTTGGAACAGCAAGTTCCCTTGCCGGTCTAGGAATGGTAGAACGATGGGTTCGATGACGGTTTGGATGTACCGTGCACTATTCAGTGTCCCCTCGACGATCACCAGTGGTGTACGGCCAGTGTAGGAGATCGCTCCCCACACCATGATGCCGGGTGTTGGCCCTGTGTGCCTCGGTCGTATGCAGCATTGTCACGATGGGCGTTGTACCTACAGGAGTTTGATTTTAGTATTGTTTACATACAGGGTTCTTCAAATATTGTTGCTGATGCTTTATCACGTGCACCTATGGGTTTGAAACGAAGTGCTGAAGAGGACTGCAAGGAAAACAATTATTGTTTGATGTATATTCAAGGTGTTGCGTTTGAGAACTTTATTTCGTCTTCGCTCCAGGACATCGCTAAGGAGCAAAATAAGGATCCAATCTGGAAGGACATTAAGGAGAAGTGGAGGAGAAAGGAAAGCGTAGCGATTAGACAGATTATTTACTTCGCAATGACATTCTTTTTAAACGAAAATCGGTCGACAACTCTGTTTGGTTAGTTTGTATTCCTGATGAGTGGGTTAATAAATTGATTTGGTATACGCATTTCAGTTATGCACACTTTGGTCCCAGAAAATGCTTTCATAAATTACGAGAAAATTGCTACTTCAATAATATGGAAAAACGTATTCGATCTGTTCTGGCCAAATGCAAATTATGTCAAAAGGCTAAGCTGCCAACAATTTCTCACGGAGCACCGTTGTTTCCTATCATTCCAGCGAAATTAAAGGACATGGCTGCAGTTGATTTGTTCGGTCCAGTGGTTCGATCTACTAATGGTTTTGCGTACATTTTCGTAGCAGTGGAACTGACATCAAAATATGTGTGTTTTACACCTTTACGCAAAGCAACAGCTCGTTCAGTATCTAACGCTTTCATCAAACATTTTCTTGAAGCAGTTGGTCACGTTGATAAGGTTATATCAGATAATGGATCACAGTTTCGTTCTAAAATTTGGCTTCGTACTCTACAGCGTCGTAAAATTAAACCAATCTTCATTTCACTTTTTCACCCTCAATCTAACGCTTCAGAGAGATGGATGAAGGAAATCAATAAATTGTGTCGACTTTATTGTCATCAGAATCACAGAACGTGGGATCAGTATCTTCATGTTTTTCAAAACATTCTGAATGAACTTCCTAATGACTCAACTTCTTTACCACCTATACTGATATTAAAAAATAAAGCACCGACAAATCGCATTTCTGAAATCGTTCCTTTTCCGCCTTCACGGAAACTGCGGCATTCTGAAGTTGTCAACCTGGCTCTGCAAAATATTGCATCTGCGGCTGCTAGAAGAGTGAAATCAGCAAAGCGTCCTGGTCGTTTAAAAATCTTGTCAGTTGGTAGAAGGTGTTAATTAAGTCTCATCGTTTGTCTCACAAAGGAAAAGGCTTGTGTCGCAAATTTTTTCTGCTTTATAACGGCCCATATATAGGATTCGCAAAATTATTCATGATAACACTGTTGAAGTAGAAACTCTTAAATCACGACGCTCTAAGGGAATACATCATATATCTAACGTTAAAATTTTTGTGGAATGATATACTTTTGAAAAATTTTTGTAGAATGACATACTTGTGAAAAACTAACAGCTAGATGTAAACATGCGGAGAGTACAAGGATACCGCGCTGTGTTTTGGCGGCGGCACATACTCAAAGCAACAGTCAAGTCTGCGCACCGCACAAGGCAGTCGTTGACCGCAAACAATCACTTCCTACGTCACGCGCCTACAGCTGATCGAGCGCTCAGTGCGAATGCACTGACAGCCGTAAACAAATACACAGTCTTTCTCCGAATAAAATCAGTATAAAGCTATAGTGACTTGATGAATTATGTTACTAACATTCAGTATTTTTCAGGCTACGGTTGTATAAAATATTTAAGACCTTCAGGTAAATTCTGTGTGTGTCCGACGTTAAGAGGACTTGCTATCGAGAGAATTTCAGAAAGAATGTAATTTCCAAGAAGAAACTAATAAATTAAAAAGGTAACTATTAATTGAGTTTATTTTTCAGGTAACATATTTCCACTTAGGTACGTACTTTAGACGTTATTTGCTGCTCGCGATTGCGTGATTCATACTTTGTGCTAATTTCATGTTCTATGAATTTACTTGTGAAGCGACGTGCTTGCGTACGTCAACTAATTTTGACAATGATTATTAATGAACTGGGTTGTAACTTGTGTATATTATGCATCGCTTGGCTGCACTGCTTTTTCACTGGTCACTTTTTTTAATTATGTGCCTGCTGTGCTTATTTATTTAAATTATAATTGTCACCTGATTAGTAGTGCTCATATGGTTATGTATGTAAGATATACTTTGTGATTTATCTCCTTGCGCCTTCATGTTTACTTATTAAGATTACATATGAACATTTATTTGCTTATGCTGATATGATGCTAATGACCTGTTTATTACGTAAGATATATGTTTACTGCTATGCGTATGGATTGCATATTTATACATTTCTGTTTGTCGTCACAATTACTCTTTAATTTGGTATATAGCAATGCTGATGTACAGTGTACGGACATGGAGTTTGGGTTACGCTGTGGTATGGGTTACGGATTGTTCGCTTGGCGAAGCCTCGTTGTAGAAATTGTGCTGCATCCACTTGTTGACATTCTGTTCACTACTGGTATATTTACTCGCTATTGCTTGCCTTGCTTACGCTCAGTGCCTTATATTTTTAAGATAAGAAAATGAACTGCTATAATTCGACGAACGACATTAGTACAAGAAACTTCACAGAAGTCACATGAGCTGAGGTTTGATGGGAGTTGTATAAATTTATGCTAATAGGAAGGAAGCTAACGACATGACATACCAAAACTAGGTTTAGACCATTGACAGTTATTACACTGCATTTTTCGTGAGCAATTGAAATAGGAAGTGACACTTGACACAAGAAATACTCCACATGTTTGCTTCTGTTTGCCATAATTCTTGAAGTGGTGTACACACTGTGAAATATTATGATCATTCACACTCCGTAATAGTACTTAATTACTGAGAGTTATTCGAACTAAGTCTGTTAGAGGTCATGTATGCATTTCTTTTGTTTATAATTCGTAATGAGTAGAAGATTTGGCTCAGATGGATTACACAGAGGTTTTGTGTTGACAGTGTGTCTTTGGATTGTATGGGATGATGAGGTTTGCATTAGGATTTTATCTGTACTTGTTCGAGGAGACTGACTAGAGGAAAGAGTTGTTATGGAAGTGAAATGATATTGGCGATAAGGTTTATATGTGTCGACGTATTGAAGAGGTATTATTGAGGTATTGAGATTATATGAAGTTGATGATTATTGGAGTTTTTGTGGACAAGAGGTAAGGTAAATGCTATTAATGATAAGGTTTATATGTATCGACATAAGAGGTATTATTGAAGTATTGAGATTATGTGATGCTAATGATTATTGGAGTTTTGGTGTATAAGAGGTAAAGTAAGTGAGGTGCATTTTTTTTTTTTTGTTGGTCTATATGGAACAAGGAGGATGAAGATAGCAGACTAGAACACTAAAGTGGAAGGAAGATTGTCTACACACACTTTGTTAAATCACTAAGCAGTATGTATTTTTTGGGGGGGGAGAGAGGAAGTATTTGCATATCTTGGCTCACTGACGGTTGTTCAGCAACCGTACATTTTGATTTGGCTTGGCAAACATTGGTCTTGACATGATGACTATGACGTTGACTTAACTGTTATTGACTGTTATACATTGCTGCCACTACCACTTGATACACATGATGAACATCAAATTTTGACAGAATTGCATTTACACAGTAACACTATTCAATTACACAGTAGTACTTAATGTGGATGAAAGATGAGTGAGTGTGTTTTGTGTGTTTTCCTTCCCTAATCCTACCCACCTATCTCCTAAATACTATTTTATTTGTTTGTAGTGGCTTGCACTGACACCCATAAATATTATAGGTTTACTGATGTTTGTGTATTTGTAATAGTTAATATGACAATTATCTGACATTTGTGTGTTTGTTATGATTTGTATGTTTAGTGTAAAAGCATTTGTATGTGGATTCAAACTATTGTTCATGCCTGAACTGTCTGAGTAGTGATAGTGAATATTATGGACTGTTACTTGTACTTTTTCTACATGATTGGTGCCAATAGGACATGTTTACTTTCTGTTTATAAACTCTGATGATCAGTGTGATTAGTGATAGTGAATATTATGGACTGTTACTTGCACTTTTTCTACATGATTGGTGCCACTAGGACATGTTTAATTTCTGCTTATAAACTCTGATGAACAGTGTGATCAGTGATAGTGAATATTATGGACTGCTTTCTGCACCTGCTCAACATTACTGGGTGCACAGATGGAGCTACTTATATGGAAATGATGTCACTTGTCGGTGTCTGCACCTACTCAACATTGCTGGGTGCCATTGATGGACTGCTTCTACTGAAATGATGTCACCTGTTGGAGTCTGCACCTGTTCCACAATGCTGGGTGCCACTGATGGACTGCTTCTACTGAAATGATGTCACCTGATGGTGTCTGCACCTACTCAACATTGCTGGGTGCCACTGATGGACTGCTTCTACTGAAATGATGTCACCTGTTGGAGTCTGCACCTGTTCCACAATGCTGGGTGCCACTGATGGACTGCTTCTACTGAAATGATGTCACCTGTTGGAGTCTGCACCTGTTCCACAATGCTGGGTGCCACTGATGGACTGCTTCTACTGAAATGATGTCACCTGATGGTGTCTGCACCTACTCAACATTGCTGGGTGCCACTGATGGACTGCTTCTACTGAAATGATGTCACCTGTTGGAGTCTGCACCTGTTCCACAATGCTGGGTGCCACTGATGGACTGCTTCTACTGAAATGATGTCACCTGATGCTGTCTGCACCTGTTCCACAATGCTGGGTGCCACTGATGGACTGCTTTTACTGAAATGATTTCACCTGATGGTGTCTGCACCTACTCAACATTGCTGAGTGCCACTGATGGACTGCTTCTACTGAAATGATTTCACCTGATGGTGTCTGCACCTACTCAACATTGCTGGGTGCCACTGATGGACTGCTTCTACTGAGATGATGTCACTTGTTGCGGTAGCACCTGTTCAATATTGCTGGGTGCTACTGCTGGAACTGTCAACTACTTGTTGTGAAAGCATTTTATGTGAATATTTGTATAAACTGATTTTTTGTGTATTACTGTTTGTGAAAAGTTATGAGACTCTTACCTGCACATATTCGTCATTGCTGACGCTATCGATTGAATTGTTTAACGACATGATATTTGTGTAAACTATTATGTAAAGTCATATGTATGAAAGAATTTGTATTCCTTAGTGTATTTTATATATTAGGCTATTGTAAGGTCAGTGCAAAGCCAAAATTTTATCTAGTTATATGATATTTACGTATTAATATTATCTTTTATTTTTGTCTGTATTTTTTTTTTGACGAATTTGGTGGTATTTTCACCACCAATGCTGGCAAAAATACCATCAAATTCTAGCCCGTGGAGGAAGGGCATATGAAAGGTGGCTACACTGAGCCACAGCGCCAGAGATCGCGCCAGAGAGTTTTGTTCCGCCGCCTCCACTGGCAGTGATTATTGAGAAGTAGCGGCAGGCAGTTCTTGTCGAGAAGCGGTGCTAGGCGGTTCTTGTTCAGATGTAGTGGAGAGTTGTTGAGATATGGTAGTAGTGAGTGTTTGTTCTATGTTTTATGCAGCTATTTGATGGGAAAGATAGCAGATGTTGTTCCAATGGAGATATTGTAATGATCAGAGTGCTTTTCGTCAATATATATGAAGGTAACAAATTCCCTGTTTTTTTTCTTTTATTATTTGTGTGTCTCAAATAATGCATCATTACAGGTTCAGTCAACAAAGCATCTGGCTTGTGTTCTTGTATTAGAGTGTAATTTTGGTTTTCTTGCGCAATTATAGTATTTCTAATTTTTTTTATCACGTCAGTATAATTGGTATTTAAAAATTCTTGTCTTGTTGAAGAAGAACCGTGCCAGACGTGCGTTGAGTCATACTTCCACATACAGAACAGTTATACTCGTGCTTTGGTTTCGTAGGTTTTATAGTTGCTGGGGACTTAATTAATTAATTGTATTAACGAAAATTTTCATTTCATTCTTTGTTGTTGTTCCATGCAGTCAGATTGCGTACAAAAACTAGTCAGGGCCAGCCGTTTACGAGAGACTTCGTAATCGGACTTACAGCTACTAAAAAATATTTGCATTTTATTTAATTAAGACCCGATGCAATTTTTCACAGGGACCTCATCCTTCAAACTCATGAGGAACCTAGGGACAATCTCGGATGGTGGGGTGTTCACTTTGTTCGACATGTTCAGAAGGGTTCGAAGGACAATTGCATTGATACTGAAGCTTTTATCTTGGCCTTTGAAGGGGGTACTCTCCCTGAGAAGGTCAAGATTATGGTTTATCGATGTGACATGAACCCAGACATTCCACCACCTATGAGATGTTTTAAATGCTTGCGTTTTGGCCACATGTCTTCCCACTGTTCCCAGGCCCATCTCTGTGGTCCCTGGTTGTCCACTCCATGAGGGGAGTTCCTGTGTTCCCCCTCCTGTGTGTGTTAATTGTCATGGCAATCATTCTCCACATTCGCCAGATTGCTCAGTTTATAAGAAGGAAATGAACATACACGAGTATAAGTTCCTTGATCGTATAACCTACACTGAGGCTCATAAGAAGTAAGCTAGTCTTCAGCCTGTGTCCACGATGTATAGCTATGCTTTCGTTACATTGTTACCCCTACCTCCCCTTTCCTTACACCAGACCCAAACCTCTCCCCTCCCCCCCTTCCCTGACGCTCACACACCCTCCCCTCTAGGTGCCGCTCCCCCTCCCCAGCCAGAGAAGTGTCGCATTTCTTTGGTGTCTGCCGGTCAACGGCGACCCTCCCGGGATCCCCCTTCCTGGCACCTTCTGGGCCAAAGGTCTGCTGCCACACAACGACCACGAGAACCATGGTCTGTGGACGGACCCCCAGGTCGCCCGATCTCTTTCTGTTCCAGATCTTGCTGCAGCTGGCTCCTTTTTGCCACACAGCCCTTCTCAATATCAAACAGAAAAAAGAAGAAACATAAGTCCCAGGATAAGGAGTCTATGCTGTCGCCAGAGGTCCCACCCCCACCTTTGCAACCTGACTCTGATCTGTTCATGAATGTCGCCCCTCCTTGTCGGTGACGGGTGGTCACCCCCTCCTGACAGGACTCACCTGCTGCCTTAACTGCCCTTCTTCAGGAACTTCCTCCTTCCTTCCTCCTACTTGGGGATTTTAATGCCCACCATCCCTTGTGTGGCAGTGCATTTCCATCTAGTCAAGGTCTTCTCATAGACCAGTTTCTTGCAGACCACGACTTGTGCCTTCTTAATGATGACTCCCCTACTCATTGCAGTGCTGGTCATGGTTCCTTGCCTGCCATCTTTATTTTTCTTCTCCCTTCCTCCTCCCTTCATTCCACTGGTCGCCACAAGACGACCTTTGCGATAGTGACCACTTCCCGTTCATTCTCTTGCTCCTATCCGGCTCCCCGATGGACAGGTTACCTCGTTGGTCTCTCGAATGCGCCGATTGACCTCTATACACTGCACAGGTCGTACTTTCTCCCTCTTTGTCAGATTGTATTGATGACGTCCTCCGTGACGTGTCTGATGTGATATTTCGCGTCACTAGCCTTGCTCTCCCATGCTCATCCAGACTATTTCGCCGCCGGCAAGTCCCGTGGTGGAGACCGGCCATTGCAGTTGCCATCCATGATCGCCGTCGAGCTTTGCAACACTTTAAGAGGCACCTATCCACTGTCAATCTTATTACCTTTAAACGCCTTAGCACGTTAGCCCATTACTTAATCAAACGGAGAAAATGGGTGTGTTGGGAACGCTTCGTTTCTTCCCTCCATTCTACTGTCCCTATGTCATGGGTATGAGCTACACTTCGCTGTCTCCAAGGTTGCCTTCGGCAGTCTACCTTCCCAGGCATTACCCTCCCGGATGGCCTTTGCACGGACCCGTTGATTCTGGCGGAACATCTTGCGACCCACTTTGCAACAGCATTAGCATCAGCATCAACCTCCTATCTGATTGCTTTCCTTCACCAGAAACAGCAGGCTGAAGCTTCCATCTTATGTTTTACCCCTGGTCAGTCAGAACCAAACAAGGAACCTTATGCTGAATGGGAACTTATTTCCGCACTTTCTTCTTCTGAAGATACGGCCCCTGTCGCAGACTTCATTCATAACCAACTGCTTCAACATCTGTGCTCCACGATGGCAATTTCTTCTCCGGGTGTTTAACCGTATTTCGCTCCAGGGTGACTTTTCTTCGCAATGGAGGGATAGCATCACGGTTCCCGTCCTTAAGCCTGGTAAGAACACCTTGTTTGTCGAAAGCTATCGGCCAATTAGTCTGAGAAACGTTGTTTGCAAGTTACTTGAATGGATGGTAGCCTGTCGGCTCTATTGGACCCTCGAATCTCAGGATCTGTTGTCCCATTACCCGTGTGGCTTTCGAAAGGGACAGTCTCATTTACTTCACTTGGAATCCGCAGTTCGGCAGGCTTTTTCCCAGTGCCGCCATTTAGGTGCAGTATTTTTCGGCCTTTGCAAGGCTTGGTGCCTTCACATCTTACTTACACTTCATGAGTGTGGTTTTCAGGGCCCACTCCCGATTTTTAACTGTCAGTTCCTGTGTACGTGCGCACAGATGGCTCTTCTGCTTCGCATATCTACAGTGGCGTAACCCGCTTTGAACATTTGGCGTTACTAGTCATCGCACAACAGGCCTCGAGGTGCGTTAACACAGGCCATATTTTACGGCAATGTGTAGCCGCAACAGTGCTGCCATCAATGTTGCTACAATAAACGCCATTATTGCGTGATGAGTGGGCAATATTGCAGATTGAACAGGTTGTTTCAGGTAGTTGCCGATGTATTGTTGACTTGTTGCTGGTTTTGTCCACCAAAAGTGGAGACTGTTTAACATGTTTGAGCCATATCTTTGTCAGTCCTTATCTGTAAATGGTTCGCAGTACTGAGTACTGCGCAATAATACAGACCATTGACAGTTAGTTCGCAATATATTGAAGGAGACAGCAGAGCTTACAAAATAATGACGCTAGCTCAGCACATCGTACCGCGCACGGGTAATATTTGCGCAATAAAAGGCAGTTTCTGCCGAGACTGAGTATAGTTTATTCGCTCCGAACGACTTTCCGCAAAGAACTGAAAATAGTAAAATCACGAGAGAAAAAAAGTGCTGGAGGACGTGTATTAAAGCACCAAGCGGAACTTCAAAAAATCAAATTCCAAACTGTTTATGAAAACGTAATCCCCGCAAATATATTTGTCCCAGTGATGAATTAGTTTTTTTTTTTTTTTGTTTTTTTCCTCTCTTAAAAGAAGTATCTGATGCTAGGCCCCTCCTCGAGGGGACCAAATAAATGAAAATCTAAGGATGCCACATCTGGACTGTAGTGGGATGATGTACTGTAGGGTGATCAGACGTCCCATATTTTAGGGGATCGTCCCGTATATTTATAGCGAGTCACTTTTTGTCCCGCCAAAATATATGTGACATATTATGTCCCGTCCTTCAGTAACCACCGTTTATATTGAACTGGTGTGTTTCTAAGTAATGTGTAACATAAGCAAATGTAGAAGAAATATGGTCATACCCAAAGAATGAAGAAAATACGCTCTTTGATTAACTAAATTGGTTGAAGTACGATTTTGTAAGTTCTTCGCCGATTAGTACATCTTTATTCATTCAGCGATCTTAAGAATTTGCTACTGTGATGTCTTGCCCCACTAATGCGCCGAAATATCGTGGCAGGACGTTATTGATATGCAGCAGTTATCCTGTATATTTATGGAACAAGCAGTACGCCAGGAAAAGCTTTAAACATCAGAGCATCCATATCTTAAAGTATAAGACACCACTTCGCGGCCCCTGTAGTTATTCTGCTTTAGTTGTTTATAGTGGAGGGTGGGATAGGGAAGGGGAAGGAATAAGGGTTATGTTGGATTACCCGCACTTACATGCAGGCAGTGAGAAGGAAAATCACGTACATTTTGCATACCTAGTATTTTTTTTTTTTTTTTTTTTTTTTTTTTTTTTTTAATGGACTTGTAGTCCGGGGTGATAGGTTACAATACAGCATCACCGGTCTATTGCGGTCTAACTGTGTTACCTAGTAGTTGTTCTTGTCTTATTTATCCAACAAGCTCTTCCATACAAGATGTGAGCGCAGTCGTACTAGCTAGAACCTTGATCAGACTCTAGCTCGCTACACTTGATGCCATACAATAGACAGGTTTGTCTCTCTTTCTATTCCAACTACTAGTACTTTCACAAAGGCAGTTATTTTTCTTATGTAAAAGCTTTTCTCAGGTCTCTGAGTGACATTCGTGCACTCCACGCCCATGCCCGCAATGTAATATGCCTTGGCACACACAGATGGCTCTGCTACTTTCGCATATCTTCAGTGGCGTAGCTCGCTCTGTGCTTTCTGCGTTAGCCAACGCCCACACCGTACTGAGGTGTCTTTAAACGGGCAAAATTTTACAGCAACGTATGGCCGCAATGATGTTTCATAAGTGTTGCTGCAATAAACGGCAATATTTCGGGATGACTGGCAATATCGCTAATTGAACAAGTTGTTGCAAGTAGTCCGACGTATGTTATCGTGATTATCCCCATAAAAGTATATTTTGACAGTTTGCTTTACTTTTTTAACTCACTGTCATTAGCAGAAACAATTTACATTTACATTTGCCTTTCCTTTAAAAGCAAATCACTAATGGTAATCAGGCAGTTTTTATTCCAAACACGCACCGTTGCACTAAAGTGGTCTGAATATCAGTAATCCGGAATTCCTGCAACACAGTGATTCTGATAGGCATTTCTGTCATGCGAAACATCTTTAACAAAAGTTTCTACGTCACTACTACTACTACTGATACAGTGGATTGTATAAATACTTCGTCCAATTTTCGAAACATACCAATCACATCAAGAAATACGTGGTATTCTGTAGATCTTACTCTAATGATAGACTTTTTAAGCGGAGTACCTTATATCATAATACCTGTCAGCTGTTTCTGATTATCCATTCCAGTCCAGAACATAAGTAAATATGCCCCTCCACCGGAATTGTGATATAAGATAGTCTTTGTGCTACTGGTAAATTCAGTCTGCTGAAAAGAATGGATATAAAATTATATAGCTGTTTGTAAACTGCTGCAGTTGGATATGAACTTCTCGAGAGGAGTATATAAATCTCCGCTACCCAAAGATAAAATTCAGTTCCACATTAATGAAGGAACACCAGCGTCCATGATGTTGGTGTGAACAACAGTGATAAACATGAGATTTACACCAATCTATCTGCGTAGCCCTCTACACCCAGAAACTAACAGAATTAGTCAGTGAAGGTAATAAGAACTAGAACATTCTCGTCATAAAAAATTACTTGTAGTTCGGGAAGAATATAATATTAAACTTAACTACGTTTTTAGCTATAGGGTATATTTTCTAGGACTTTATTGCAAAGTAAGCTGTAGGTCCAAACAACTTCATAAGCAGCTTCGGTTCTTGGGCTCATTCTGAAGATTGTGTTTACTTTCACAAGATTAAAAACTTAATTAATTTACAATTTTCAATTATGCGTGGAATGAATTAATCAGTTTTTGCCCAACAAGACGAATGTAAGCTTTCGCCGTATGCCTCCAGGAAGCGCTATATCGGCACCAAGATACGCTGCCCACATACTCAACTTACAATGTGCCAAGAGAGTATAATTTCGTTCACTAAATGTTGACCTGGTGAATTTGAGGACTGCTAGAGAGTCGTGCCAGGCAACAGTCATTGCAACATTACAGCATACCCAATGGTGCCAACACACCGTGATTTCATTCACAAAATTGCGCTCTGGTCAGTGTAATCGCTCCTAGGGCAGAGGCTACACTCGTTGCAATATCTCAATACACTGTACGAGTTGACGCAATTTCTATTCTTTGAAATTATTTAGAGAGTGGGAAGAGGAGTGTGACGGAACAGAGGTATTCAGGAATCCCTGTTAAGTCGTGAGCAGGAATAATACAGGAAAAATTTACATGTTTGCATGAACATACATTAGGCAGTCTTGTTCACACAGTACGTGTGAACGCATTATTACTAACTGATACCTTTTTTCAGAATCTAGCTCGCTACACGCTCTTCCATACAATAGACATTTTGTTAATGTCTCTGTTCCAGCTACTGCTGCTTCCTACATTCAGAAACGCATATTTTTTAAATATATAATCTTTTGTTTATGGTGTATACGCCCTGGGACACCAGGCAAAAACCCGGGAATTTTTTCATTCAGGAGAAAACCGGGAAAACAATGGAATATTTATAGCTTTGACTGGTATCAACTGATACTCTTTAAAAGAATATTACTGTTTTCAGCTACTGGAGAATAATACTGCAGCAATGAAACAGAAACAAGAGGAAAACCGTAAATAAATAAAACTTACGTTGCAAAGTTAACGCGACATTTACAAAAACAAAATATACTGCACATAAAAGCGCCAGCCAATAGCAAAATGTGTCAAAGGCTTCATGACGAAGACCAAATAATACTTCATAACAAAAAACTACTTCTGACGTGCGTGACGTCACAACGGTACTGTAAAAATTCCATTGAAAGTTGTAACATCTTCAAATGATTTAGGAGCACAAATGTGAATAATTTCAGTATAACTGAGAAATCAACATCATTTTGGTAAATAACATACATGCATGTAATCATTTTATCACCACTGCATACCCTCCACTTACATATTATCTTCAGCATTTACCCAACCATAGTGCAGAGACATGTCAGTATATTGTTAAACATGTGACAAAAAATCAGTTTAATTTAATGCAAATATGAAGATACTTAAAAAAAACTGTTGCTTACATTGATCCAACTTAATGGCCTTTCTCCAATTTGGGTACTTAACCAATCTGAACTTCTTTATTACAATGTGTTCTTTCATCCCCTACTTCTATAGCTGTACTACCATATCTTTTATATATGTATTTATAAATGTATTTAACCCTTTAAACTGGCATGTAAACTTCAACATTCAAATGGTAATCAAAGTTAGGAAGTATGGATTCTATGGTACAAAATAACTACTGTCAAGCGATTGTCCTCAAACATTAATGCTAATACCACTAAGACACCCTCTGTACAATGGATATTGGATATATTTTGTCACCAATGTCTCAATTAATTCAATTATTTTAGCCTTGAATACTTGCACAATAATTTGTCATGTGATTTGATAAAAATAATTAGGAAATTTTTTGTGTATTTGTCATCTCTCATACACACAGGATTTTGCTTAAGTGCACCATATGGTTGATGCAGCAAATCTTTTGCAACATACACACATAGTTTACAGTGTGTTTGAATATAAGGAGTTTCTGCACATAGGACATCAACAATATCACAAATGTATACTACTTTATAGATTTCACTTAAAATGATTAAAATATGGGCAAGAAGCAACCCTCTTTTAAATTAAGTAGTGTAAATGATTGCCTAAGCTTTATCAAAAAATTTTCATTCTGCACTCTTGCACAAAAATCTTTTATCACAGTGAAAGAATGGACAACAGGATTGGTGTGTTATAATTCAACAGGAATTTTAGTATAACATCAGTATGATGATTTTTCATTCAGTCTATAGCAAAGAGCAGCATCGATGTCATAAAAATATAATTGTGTATAAGGTGGTGAATGATCATTCATAGAAGTCATTGGAACTGACCTATGATAAAAAATGAGTATTAAAATAAAATAATCCCTATAAAGCTCTGTGTCCTCAGAGATGACCATAGCAAATGCTGTATTATGCTGCAAATGCTGAATTATCGAAATAATTCTTTGATTTCTCTTGAATTCTTGGACTGTTTGACATGCATCCTTGATAAAGTGCATAGAAAACAAATATAGTTTCTGTATAGCAGTGAAGTCAGAAGTCATAGTTATTTAAAGTTAAATAATTAAAAATTGTTACTCTTACAGACCCCGCCCCTCGTGGTCTCGCAGTAGCGTTCTCGCTTCCCAAGCACGGGGTCCCGGTTTCGATTACCGGCGAGGTCAGGGATTTTTCCTGCCTCGAGATGACTGGGTTTTGTTGTGTCGTCTTCATCATCATCATTCATCCCCATTACGGTCGGAGGAAGGCAACAGCAAACCACCTCCATTACGACCTTGCCTAGTAAGGCGGTGCGGGTCTCCCGCATCGTTCCCCTACACTCTGTAAAGAAGCATGGGACTTCATTTCCATTCCACTCTTACAGAAAAGTAAGTGAAACGATAATGCCAATATACAATGTTATTTAGCCTTCATTACTGTGATATTTTGATTTCCACTGCTAGCATCATTAACCTAGCAGTGGTCGCATTGTAGCTGCCTGGTATGCCTGTGTTACTATAAATGAACCACACGAACATGATGGTCCCTAGAATGCAATTTCACAAGACGTTGTTACTTTTGTGTGTCCCCCCTGCAGGTCCGGGGATTAGAATAGGCCCGAGGTATTCCTGCCTGTCGTAAGAGGCGACTAAAATGAGTCCATCCCCCTCACGGGGGTAGTTAGTGCCTGCGTCCGGAGACGGACGGTTCCTCGACCTTATTATTGTGGTCTTTTTGGTTTTTCACTTCTCGTTTCTTCCTTCCTTTTGTTGGTTCCTTTCTTTGCTCTTCTCCAACTCACTGTCTTCCTTACTCTTTTCCTTGACTTCTCGTTGCCTTCTCAATGCCTTCTTCTCCTTGCCTTCTCGTTGCCTTCTTCTCCTTGCCTTCTCATTGCCTTCTTCTCCTTGTCTTCTCTGGTCTCCGCCTCGGCGTTTGAGACAGTCTGTCCTCTTTCTCCCTCTCTCTTCTTTTTCCTCTTCTTCCTTCCTCCCTGTGCGTGCCTGAATGCCGACCCACGCGTTCGCATGCGTAGCCGGTGACGGGGTAACGCGTAAGTCCCCGCCCTGGGTAGACATGTAAGACACGTGCGTACCCCCTGGTAAAGGCCAGGCCCGGGGAGGGATGATTGCCTGAGCTGATACCTTCTGACCATGCCGATTGGTCCCTCCGTCTGTTTCTCGGGAGGTGTGATCTGAGGTGTAAACATTCACCTAAGGCGGGAGTGCCCTCTGAGAGGGTCCCCACAAGGAAGGAGCGCGCCATCGGAGACGCTGGCAATCATGGGGGATTTCTCCGCAATGGATTCTACTCCATCTCTCTCGACTTCGACCCAAAAACGGAAACGTGACCAGCCACCAGTGACAAAAGTACTACCGCCTGCCCCACAGTTCCTCGTCGTTTCTCGATCTGAGGACGGCAAGGATTTTTCCTCTGTCAACCCTTTCGTTATCCAGAAGGGCGTAGATGCCATAGCTGGATCTGTCAAATCTTGTACCAGGTTGCGTAATGGCACCTTATTACTAGAAACTGAGGGTGCCTTTCAGGCACAAAAACTGCTTCGGGCCACCCTCCTGTACACGTTCCCTGTCCGGGTGGAGGCCCACCGAACTTTGAATTTGTCTCGTGGTGTAGTCTACACTAGCTCCCTCGACGGATTGACTGACGAGGAGATTCAATCTTTCCTCGCTGAGCAGGGCGTGACGGCTGTCCATAGAGTCATGAAAAAGATCAAACAATGACCTTGTACCGACCCGGACACTTTTCTTGACCTTCGATAGTGTTAAGCTGCCATCGCGCATCAAGGCGGGCTACGAGGTTATTTCTGTTCGCCCCTATGTCCCGACACCTACGCGCTGCTACCAGTGTCAGCGTTTCAATCACACTCGACAGTCTTGTTCCAATGCGGCTAAATGTGTCACTTGTGGCAGGGATGCCCATGAGGGTGACTGTCCACCTCCGTCTCCTCGTTGTGTGAACTGTCAGGGTGACCATGCCGCATCCTCCCGCGACTGTCCTGTCTATAAGGAAGAACGCTGTATCCAAGAAATTCGGGTCAAAGAGAAAGTGTCCACCTCGGCTGCTCGCAAGCTATTGGCTAGTAGGAAGCCCACGCTGCTCCCAGCGGGGAAATACAGTACTGTCCTCGCCTCTCCTCGGACTACCAGGGTGGTAGCAACCCAGACATGCGATCTGACCTTCAGCACCATGGTCGTTCGTTCGGCCAGTGCTAAGATCGCGCGGTCGACGTCTCCTCTTCCTCCTATCACCCCACAGACACCAGCCCCTTCATAAGCTTCTGCTAAGACGAAGACCCCGAAGTCAGATGCACGGGCCTTCAAGAAGGAACCATCCCGTGCAGACTTCCTACGTACCTCGACCTCCCAGCCTTCGACCGGTACTTCCACCAAACGTCCTTCCAAAAAGGCTCATAGGAAGCACAGTTCTCCTTCTCCGCCACGGCGCATTTCTTCTCCTGCGCCACCCAGCGGTTGCCGCCCCAGGCCGTCATCCGTTTCGCCTGGCCGCACCGCTGGTAGCCGAACATCTGGCCGTTCACCGGCGGAGGAAGCTCCCCCTCCCGGCCATCCTCCCGAGATGGCCGATGAACCTATCGACCCAATGGACGATGACTGTCCGCCTACTGATAGCGGCGGCAGTGCTCGCTCGAAGCCAGGCCCTCAGCGGCCTTCGAGGTGACCCCTTCTTTCATCTTCCTTTTCTTACGATGGCACTTATTCACTGGAATATTCGCAGCATTCGCTCCAACCGAGAGGACTTGAAGTTGCTGCTCCGCTTGCACCGTCCGCTCGTCGTAGCCCTCCAGGAAACGAAGCTACGCCCATGCGATCAAATTGCCTTGGCACACTACACCTCTGTGCGTTTTGACCTACCCCCTATGGTAGGTATCCCAGCTCATGGAGGGGTTATGTTGCTGGTCCGGGATGATATTTACTACGATCCCATCACGTTGCACACCGGCCTGCAGGCAGTTTCCATCCGCATTACTCTCACCACTTTTACGTTTTCCTTTTGTACCGTTTACACTCCATCGTCATCTGCCGTTACCAGGGCAGACATGATGCAACTTATTTCTCAGCTACCTGCACTATTTTTGTTAACTGGAGACTTCAATGCCCACCATCCCCTTTGGGGCTCTCCAGCATCCTGCCCGAGGGGCTCCTTGTTAGCAGACCTTTTCAACCAGCTCAATCTTGTCTGCCTCAATACTGGCGCCCCTACTTTTCTTTCGGACACATCTCACACCTATTCCCATTTAGACCTCTCTATATGTAGTCCCCAACTTGCACGCCGGTTCGAGTGGTATGCACTTTCTGATACATATTCGAGCGACCACTTCCCGTGTGTTATCCATCTCCTGCAGCATACCCCCTCTCCGTGCTCCTCTAGTTGGACCATCTCCAAGGCAGACTGAGGGCTCTTCTCTTCCAGGGCGACCTTTCAGGATCAAACCTTCCCAAGCTGCGATCGTCAGGTCGCCCACCTCACGGAAGTCATTCTCGCTGCTGCTGAATATTCCATCCCTCACCCTACTTCTTCTCCACGTCGCGTACCGGTCCCCTGGTGGTCCGCAGCATGTAGAGACGCTTTACGTGCGCGTCGACGTGCTTTACGCACCTTTAAACGCCACCCTACAGTGGCGAATTGTATCAATTATAAACGATTACGTGCTCAGTGTCGTCGTATTATTAAAGAAAGCAAGAAAGCCAGCTGGGCTGCTTTCACAAGCACTTTCAACAGTTTTACTCCTTCTTCTGTTGTCTGGGGTAGCCTGGCCGGCTATCTGGCACTAAGAACCACTCACCAGTTTCTGGCTTGAAGGTCGCGAATGACGTCCTTGTGGCCCCTGAGGCTGTCTCCAATGCCTTCGGCCGCTTTTTCGCAGAGGTTTCGAGCTCCGCTCATTACCACCCTGCCTTCCTCCCCCGCAAACAGGCAGAGGAGGCTAGGCCACCTCACTTCCGCTCCTCGAATTGTGAAATTTATAATGCCCCATTCACCATGTGGGAACTCGAAAACGCACTTGGCCGATCACGGTCCTCCGCTCCAGGGCCTGATTATATTCATATTCAGATGCTGAAGAACCTTTCTCCTGCGGGTAAAGGTTTTCTTCTTCGTACATACAATCGCATCTGGATTGAGGGACATGTTCCCGCATGCTGGCGCGAGTCTATTGTTGTCCCGATTCCTAAGCCGGGGAAGGACAAGCACTTGCCTTCCAGTTATCGACCTATCTCGCTTACCAGCTGTGTCTGTGAAGTGATGGAGCGAATGGTTAACTCTCGATTGGTTTGGCTGCTCGAGTCTCGACGCCTACTTACCAATGTACAATGTGGCTTTCGTAGGCGCCGCTCTGCTGTTGACCATCTGGTTACCTTGTCGACCTTCATTATGAATAACTTCTTGCGGAAGCGCCCGACCGCGGCTGTGTTCTTTGATTTGGAGAAGGCTTACGACACCTGATGGAGGGCGGGCATTCTCCGCACCATGCATACATGGGGCCTTCGCGGTCGCCTCCCTCTTTTTATTCGTTCCTTTTTAATGGATCGACAGTTCAGGGTACGTGTGGGTTCTGTCCTGTCAGACACCTTTCGCCAGGAGAATGGGGTGCCACAGGGCTCAGTTTTGAGCGTCGCTCTCTTCGCCATCGCGATCAATCCAATAATGGATTGCCTCCCAGCTGATGTATCAGGCTCCCTTTTCGTGGACGATTTTACCATCTATTGCAGCGCGCAGTGTACACGTGTCCTGGAGCGCTGTCTTCAGCGTTCTCTTGACCGTCTTTCCTCCTGGAGTGTCGCCAATGGCTTCCGTTTTTCTGCCGAGAAGACGGTCTGTATTAACTTCTGGCGCTACAAAGAGTTTCTCCCACCGTCCTTACGACTCGGTCCCGTTGCTCTACCAATCGTGGAGACAACCAAATTTTTAGGCCTTACATTTGACAGGAAACTTAGCTGGTCTCCACATGTGTCATAATTGGCCGCCCGTTGTACCCGTTCTTTAAATGTCCTCCGTGTTCTCAGTGGTATGTCGTGGGGAGCGGATCGAACCGTCCTACTTCGTCTATATCGGTCGATCGTCCGCTCCAAGCTGGATTATGGGAGCTTCGTATACTCCTCTGCACAGCCATCCATCTTACGCCGCCTCAACTCCATACAACATCGGGGTTTACGACTTGCGATCGGAGCATTTTATACTAGTCCCGTAGAGAGTCTTCATGCTGACGCTGGCGAATTGCCACTCACCTACCGGCGCGATATACTGCTTTGTCGGTATGCCTGTCGGCTACTGTCAATGCCCGACCATCCGTCTTATCGTTCCTTTTTTGACGACTCTCTCGACCGTCAATACGGGTTGTATGTCTCTGCCCTGCTACGCCCTGGAGTTCGCTTTCGTCGCCTCCTTCAACACCTTAATTTTTCACTCCCTGCAACCTTTCGAGTGGGCGACAGCCACACGCCACCATGGCTCCAGGCTCAGGTCCGCGTTCACCTTGACCTCAGCTCGCTCCCGAAAGAGGTTACCCCCAGTTCGGTCTACCACTCCCGTTTTTTGGAACTTCGTTCGAAGTTCATCAACATGACTTTCATTTATACAGATGGCTCTAAGACCAATGACGGGGTCAGATGTTCCTTTATTGTCGGGGCACAAAGTTTCAAATACCGGCTCCATGGCCATTGTTCGGTCTTCACAGCTGAGCTCTTTGCCCTCTACCAGGCTGTTCTTTACATCTGCCGCCACCGACATTCTGCTTATGTCATCTGCTCCGATTCCCTGAGCGCCATCCAGAGCCTCAGTGATCCGTACCCGGTTCACCCTTTTGTACACCGGATCCAACGCTCTCTTCAGCAGCTGGTGGACGTCGGTTCTCCGGTTAGCTTTATGTGGGTTCCTGGCCATGTTGGTATCCCTGGGAACGAAGCTGCAGATGCCGCGGCCAAGGCTGCAGTCTTCCAGCCTCGGACAGCTTCTTGTTGTGTCCCTTCGTCAGATTTTAGCAGGGTCATTTGTCAGCGCATTTTATCGCTGTGGCATGCCGATTGGGCTGCACTTACAGACAACAAGCTTCGGGCCATAAAACCTCTTCCCGTGGCTTGGACGTCCTCCTCACGCCCTTCTCGGCGGGAGGAGGTAGTTTTGGCCCGGTTAAGAATTGGACACTGCCGGTTCAGCCATCGCCATCTGCTGACGGCTGCGCCGGCGCCGTTCTGCCCATGTGGGCACTTGCTGACGGTTCGACACATTTTAATGTCCTGTCCAGATTTTAACACACTGCGTCTAGATCTTCACCTGCCAAGTACTTTCGATGCCATTTTAGCAGATGACCCACGAGCAGTTGCTCGTGTTCTTCGTTTTATCAATTTGGCCAACCTCTCTAAGGATGTTTGATGATGCTGTTTTTTAATCCTATGCCTGTCAGTCTGTCTTTTATCGTGTTTTCCCTTTTAGTTGTTGTTTTAAACTTGTGCCTCGCGGTGCATTCTTAATGTTGTCAGGGCGCTAATGACCATTGAAGTTGTGCGCCCTAAAACCACAAAAAAAAAAAAGGGTGTCAAGTGGTGTGCTCTAAGGTTTATTTTTGGAGGAAGCAGTAGTACCAGGATTGGATGTGATGGTCCAGAAAATCTGTTTTGGAACTAGGCTGTTGGGGTAATCAAGTTCAGTGAAGGCTGAGATGAGAATGTTGTATTGTTGTAAAGAGTCTGCATCCAAACAAATACATTTCCCTCAGATACAAAGCCTGTGTGGGAGCAAACATTTGGCACTGGAAAGACGGCAACTGTCAAAATGTATGTACTGTAGTTTGTTAGTAGGTTTAATGTGGACAGAAGTGTGTAACTCGTCTTCAGTGAGGACTAGATCATCATCAAGAAAACTGACATGGGACTCAGGGTCGGACTATGTGAAATTTAATTGGGAGAAGGTATTTAGAGTGTCCAGAAATTTTAACAGGTCAGCCTCACCATGAGTCCATACGGCAATGACGTGATGAATGTATCAAAACCAAACCAGGGGCTTATGGATCCTAGGAAAGACGCACCCTCCGCCCCAAGGACCTATGATTTCCCATAATCATACCCTGAAATGAGATCCATTCAGTCTGGGAATTTGCCCACCACACATTGAATAGCTTTTTGTTGCCCTCCCAATTTCTGCAACATTCCTGTCAGATGCTATGCTCCTTCCGCACCCTTCTCCCTACCCTATGGCTCCTATCCATGTGGCTGTCACCACTGCAAGACTTGCCCTATACACCATCCTACCACCACCTATTCCAGCCCTGTAACTGGCATAACATGTACCATCAAAGGGAGAGCCACCTATGAAATGACACGTCATATACCAGCTGTTATGTAAACACTGTTTGGCCTTTTATGTCAGCATAAGTACCGTCCAGTTGTTAATCATCATGAAGGGACATTAGTAGAGGGTGTATACCAGCAGCATGCAATATCCTGTAGCAGAGGATTCTCTAAAAGACAGTCATTATCTCGGTGACTGTTTCATTACAGGTGTCATCTGGATACTTATCCCAGTTTCTCAGAACTCCACAGGTGAGAACTGGTGCAACAACATGTCCCTTGTTCTTGCCAACTACCTGGTCTTAATTTATGTTAATTGCTTCCATTTCAGCATTTCTTCACAGTAACTACTCCTTTCTTCACTCCATTTTAGTTTTGTACAACTCTCATTTTCTGCCATGTCTATTTTTCCCATCCCCGGCCCACCTCTGTTACATACAATAACAGTTTTTACTCTTATTAACTCATACACAGTATTTCAGTAGTAATCTCTGTCTTGCATATTACCCTGTCTTCTACATTTAAGCTCTCAGGTTTTCAAATCTCATCCACTGCAGTCCCCAAAAATCAATCTTCCCGTCACATCCCA